>NC_049984.1:425532-432383 GCF_000003815.2 Branchiostoma floridae
AGAATGAGTCAGAAAATTGTCACCCGCTAACTGCCTGATCTCCTGTAATTTTGAGTCAGACGGACTCTTAGCGTTTTGATATTGGCGCCAAACTACGTAGTTTTGTAACCATGGGGACGACAAACATATGTCTTGTGATATAAGTTCAAATTCTCTACTTTGGTGTCGTAACAGTCGCTAATACGTTAAGTACCGGATAGGTGTAGGTTTTGAGAGTGTTTGATGATAAAGGTGCTTTAACTTTTTGGAGTACGAATTTGACTGTCGTGTGTACGTGCGCTTTTCTGTGCTCCACCGTTTGAACTGTCCCTGCTTATCACGGCAGGTGTTGATATACCAGCTCCGAGTGGGACGGCAAACACAGGAAAGTCTGGTGACGAAGGTTCAAAGTCTCCAGTCTGACGCACCTGTTCGTCTCGTGATGTGGCGGCGGCCGCCATGTTGAAGAGTTCGGTTGTCCCGTCTACTCGGCAAAGTTAGCGGATAGACAATACCAGGGACAGCTGTCTGGTCCAACATGGCTGCAGGTATGGGGCTAGAAGAATCAGGGTTTGAAAAGTCGTGGTGACACAAGCGTTTGGTATAGTAAAACCTACAAGACATAAATATAAATCAAACTGAAGTTAACTACGTACCTGATGTTGAGTAGCATTCCATTTTTCATTTACTAATTTTTAGCAAAACTACATTCATGTCACTTCATGTTCATTGAAAGGAATCCCGCCACTTTTGCTTTATATTATTTATTATGAATTGGAACATGAGCAGGTATGATATGACAGCTTCCGCCTTACTATCATGGTGATTACAAAGTATTTACTTTGTGACCTTGTTCTTGACCCCAGAAAGGACGTTATAATCAGTTGCCACCTTTACTTTATGAGCTTGAGAAGGGATGGCATCTTTTACCTTACTATGGAAATTATCTACTTTGAGACCTTGTTGGTGACCCCAGGGAGGGTGTTGTAATTACTAGTATTTCGTCACGGCATGAAGTGTAATTCACAAACATGCCGCAAAAAGGCGCCGTTGAACGCCAGCCGGTCCAAAGGTGCGGTCTGATCATATTGACCCGCCAGGCTGTGTTTACTTGTCACCACAGTCCACCGCAAGATAGAATATATCTGATCGGTACAGTTGCAATAAATCCCATAACTTGTCACCTTTCTTTGTCAGCTCCAAAATAAAACGTACATATTTCATCAAATTCTTAAATATGTGAAAATAGTTTACAGCGTGAAAACTGGCAAAGGCATTGACGTATAACTAACAATGTTTGGATATATTAGAAGCTCAATACAAATTGTGGTCCAGATATTGTAGGTACAGATATTTCTGATTTAACTTATACATGTATTTGCTGTGTAGAAGACCTTATAAAATCCCGGTATATCGTGACAATTAAACAAATAGTTGATGCTGCTGAAAGCTATGTCAGGCGATTATGCTAAAATAATCCACTGCGCCTTTTCTGGTGTTTGCGGCTTTGATGAATGCAATAAATATTTACATTTTCTACAAAACCTCATTCTCCACTGTTCCCCAGCAGGTTCTGAGGAGATGGACCTGTACACGTTCTGGAGGGCTGTGGAGAAGGGTGACGAGCAAACTGTGAGGAGGGGGCTGCAGGCTGGGGTGGACGTCAATGTCACGACAGGATGGGTAAGCAAACTGATCTTCTCATGTAGCGTTCAAGCTTGACGCTTTTGCCAGCAGAGCATGATGAACAACACTTTTATGGGAGCAAGGTGATTCTGCGCATGATGTAGTCAATGAAGCCTATCACGATGTCTTTAAAATCTTGATATCTAAACTCATTTCTTCTAAAAACACTGTTGCTGTTTGTACAGCCGTCTATCGATACCTTCCAGGTGGCAAATGCTGACAAACGCTTTAAATTTACGTTTCGCCTCCTTGCGTCGTTAGACTTTCCCTTCAATCTTCGGACCAGTTTTGGCATCAGTTTTGGCATCTTATACGCCCAACGTGACAATAGCGTTGGTTTGTTATCATAGATACTTGTAGATACTCTCATTCTGTTTTAGGTGCGTGTATGTGTTCAAATTGTGCACGTGTACGGGGCGCTGAGCCAGAGGTAAACAATAAAAGAATGAATGATTAATATGATATGAAAACAAACCTGTTTTTGTTGGTCAAATTCAATGTGTAATATTTGCTCTGAAGCGGGTTACGGGATAAGTGGAAATGACTGACCTTTTTCTTATGACGTGAACCATGTCAGTACGACTCGCGGTTCCCTTGTCACGATATCTTAGTCAGATATACATTGAAATGCCGTCTTGGTTTTTTGTTGCGCACAGAAATCTCAGCATTCATATATCAGGAGGAGCATCAAATCGTTTAGGAACGTCTTACAACGACGTCTAACCTCTCCCAGATGGTCGATAAATTTTGTAGACTTCAGGAGGAATTCCTCCTCCACATGTGGGTCGATCTCTTTGACTGCGTCCAAGTAGCCTGGCCACCTCAGTACAGGGCACTTCGGGCGGCACTTCTTCTTACACCAGCCGGATAGCTGCTTGGAGATTTTGACGCACAGTTTGGGCATCTGGCGCTGGTGCTGTGCAGGTTGAAATGGGAAAGAAACTATTTGTAAACCCTAACCTATTTCTTTGAAATTTTCCGTGGGAGCTGTGCACGTTGTAAATCACCGTGGTCAATGGTCAGTAATTTCAGATTTCGTCGGTGGATTACCCTGTATCATATAATATATGTTTGTATCCACACACTTACCTCTAACTTATCCTTCTTCATCGTGGCCAGCAGTTTCTTGAGTCGGTCCATGTCTGCTGTTCGGGTCTCCTTACAGTTCATCAGGAAGACTTCGTCTGAGATGTGGAGGTGATCTTTGAACTCTGACGCCATCAGCTGAAGAAGACGAGCAGCCTGACGTTGTCCTGAGCGTTAAACGTGAACACGGAACGTCAATGTATGCCGTTTGCTCATTATGTTGATAACAGTTGAATTCCTGCTATGGCAAAACCATTCCTCCCTTTATTATTGTACAGCATGATTAATTTGTACAAAACTATTTCTCAGAAAAATAACCTACGCCCACACAGCTTCTCATCTTATTTACCCCTGTCTCGCGACATTTTGTCCGCATGACTGGCCACTAAGATGACGTCAGGCTGTCGGTTTGGGTTGCAGGACTTGATAAAACTCAGCCACCAGTGGACCTGGGGTGGAGCATGCGATTGTAAAAATACGTAAGGACTATATCGTGCTTTGACTTTAGACCGTAATGCAAATTAGAAAATTGCAATGTTTAGAAATAGTTTGCTGGGCCAATAAGGGTCCATGCAAAAGAAAATGAAACAATAAATTTACGTTGAACATAAATTTAAAAAAAAATCAGTTACCTGTCGTTCTTGGGTCTGGCTGTCGTCCATGATGTTGTACAGCACAATGAAGACGGTGTTCTCTGCATCCATGAACATACTGTGGGTTACCGCGTACTCCGCCTGCCCAGCGAAATCCCACAGGCTGACCTCCCCCACACCTGGAATATGGAACGTCCCAACATCCACCCCTGGGGTGGGGTCGTGAGGCTCCTCCTCTGACGACGGTTTACTCAGTCCTTGGAAAAATGCAGTCACGGGGCCCTGTTGGACAGGAGTTATTTAATTTTTAATCTTTGATGAAATCGCTCTGTGTGAGTAATCCAATATCTATTATTTCATAAACGTGACAAGAAAACCGTGAGTCGTCCACGTTTCTTCACCCATTCTTAGTCTCAGATAATGGTCGCAAACAAAACAGTTAGGTAAATAAAACAACATTTTGCACATAAACCGGAAAGCCGTTTTTCGTCTTCTGCTTCAAGAAATGAAGTCAAACCTGTCTGGATATAGTTGACGTTAGTATTCGAGTAGTATCCTTTTACAATAATGTTAATCACTATCCATTGTCACTTGTATGTCCACAATTACCCTTCGGGTGCGGACTTGGAAATTAATTTTCCTTTCTAATAAAAAGTTTAAAAAGCGAAAGCAAATAGTTACTATTTTATTGTCATCGATGGAACCACTCTAAAACAGCCTTCTGAAATATCCGAAGAAGGAAATGCATTTGGAAAGTTTTATAAAATATCATAAAAGCTGACAACAGGGATGAACAACGATATCACTGTCCTCACGGTGCTCCATAGATGAACCTATACAGTACACAGTGTAATGTTTATGCTCATGACTGGGTATGGCGGGTGAACATGCTGCTTCTTATCCACGTGATGACTGTTGTCTGTGTTGAACCCGCCACTACTGACCCTGACCTTCCTCCCTGCACAGCGCCAGTCCACACCCTTGCATCGGGCTTCTACTGTGGGTCACACCGGGACTTGTGAGCTTCTGATTCGTCACGGGGCAGTCGTGAATGCCTGTGATGAGGTAATACACACTTAAGCTTGTTTCAAATATGACCATACAGATTACGTGGATGTTAACTTGATACTGATAATATACTGATTACATGTATTCAATTTTGTATGTGCATTTATTAAAGGACGATACATTAACGGGTCAGCGGGGGAGCCAATACAAATGGAGGCTGCCCGCAGAGATCGATACAAAACACAAACAGGCAAAAAGCACAATATGTAAGGTAGCAATATAAACAGGACCCTACAGATTACATGGATATGGGAATTTCTATTGATAGACTCCTTCTTACCCACGTGATGACTGTTGTCCATGTTGAACCCCCGCAGCCATTATGACCCTGACCTTCCTCCCTGCACAGGGCCGGTCCACACCCCTGCATGTGGCTGCTCTCATGGGCCACACCGGGACTTGTGAGCTTCTGATTCGTCATGAGGCAGACGTGAATGCCTGTGATTGGGTAATACACACTTGTTTAAAATGTAACCCTTCAGATTACATGGAAGTTAACTTGATACTACATGTAATATTACATTGTATACATTTATCCGAACTTGTATTTGTATTCATTAAAAGTGCGACGATACAATAACGGGTCAGTCGGGGAGCCGATACAGATGGCGGCTGTCCGCAGAGGTCCAGACAACAAGACAAACAGGCAAAAATACAGCATAAATAAAGATATCCAAGGTAACAATATGAAACATAGTGTATATCTGGCATATAATCAAGACGTTTCAGGAGCTGTATAGCTGGTATCTAGAACTGTTTCTTACCCACATGATGACTGCTGTCCGTGCCGAACCCGCCACTACTGACCCTGACCTTCCTCCCTGTACAGGACCTGTCCACACCCCTGCATAAGGCTGCGGACCGGGGCCACACCGGGACTTGTGAGCTTCTGATTCGTCACGGGGCAGACGTCACGGCACGGGCTGTGGTAATACACACTTGTGTCAAATGTGACCCTTCAGATTACAAGAATGTTAACTTGATACTAATATTACATTGACTACATATATTCCAACTTGTATTTGTATTTATTAAAAGTGCGACGATACCGTATAGGGTCAACCGAGGAGACCCTATTAGTGATGGCGGCTGCCCGCAGAGATGCTGACAAACAGGCAAAAAAAATCTATAAACAAATCTATGGTAACAATATAATATACAATATACAATATACAATATAAAATGGATCCTGACGATTACATGGATATGGAAATGTATAATGATAGAGCCCTTCTAATCCACATGATGACTGCTGTCCGTGTTGAACCCGCCGCTACTGACCCTGACCTTCCTCCCTGTACAGGGTCAGTCCACACCCCTGCATCAGGCTGCACGCCGGGGCCACACCGGGACTTGTGAGCTTCTGATTTGTCATGGGGCAGACGTGATGGCACGGGATGAGGTAATACACACTTGATTCAGATGGTCCCTATAGGTTATATTGATGATAAAAGTGTTTCCGAAGTCAAGGTTATTATCGACATCCGATGATCATCAGTGTTTACATTTATATACTTACAATACAATGAATTACAAATGTGAATTGAAAATTGCGGAAATCGAAATTTCCGTCACCATTCTCCGTTTAATTGTGGAATTACATACTTTAAGTAGCGGACCATGGTTAGCAGGTTTTAAAAGGACACATTCCGTTTACCAGTGCACGATAGTACAGTAATGTGCTAATTACCTCCATGAAAAAATGGAGGTATAGTTTTGAGTGTGTCTGTGTGTGTGTGTGTTTGTGTGTGTGTCTGTGTGTCCGCATATTTGTGGTCATCATAACTTGAGAACCTCTTGATGGACTACGATGATATTTGGTATGTAGGTAGGGGTTGGGAAGACGAAGGTCAAGGTCAATTTTGGGCCCCCTGGTGTGTGGCCTTGGTACTGCAGCGCAACTTCCGGTGTTGCTATCTCGGTGTTCTGAACATGCTATGGTCAAGATTTTTAAGCATTAGATAGCTCTTGTGCTCAGGAAAAAATTACGTAAGTTTGGGCCCCCTAGCGTCTAGTTTGGGAATAGCAGGGGCATTTTTGTCAAAAACTTCTGACGAGGATAACTCAAGAAGGGAACAACGGATTTTCATCATTTTTGGTATGTAGGTACCTTAGACAATTTTGTACAAGATTAAATACTAATTATGCAAAATAGGAGTACATTTGCATACTTACTGAGGATATTATATCATGGCAGTTTTTTCAATGTATCTCTTGTCCTGGATGTGATATGGTCTTGACATTTGGCTGGTAGATAGCTTGCAGTGTCATGACAAAGTGGGGCAGGTTTCAGCCCCCTAACATTTAATTGCGGAGCTGCAGGGGCGTTTTTGTCAAGACATTCTAAAGAGGATAACTGCAGAAAGGATTGATGGATTGTCATCATACTAGGCATGCGGGTACCTTAGCAACTATGTTCATAATGATATACATTTTATG
>NC_049984.1:432512-449369 GCF_000003815.2 Branchiostoma floridae
TGGTAATGAGGAACTTATTTGCATAATTTATGTAAAAATTACAAAAACGCTTTATGATTAATAATGGGAATTTCATAATGGTGACATGTGTACGTTAGTCAATGATGAACAATACCATGCATAAATTATGTTAATGTGCTAGTCAATTGCATGAAATTTACGAAAGCTCTAAATTTTCATGGAGGTATGAGGTCGCCGAACTCTAGTTTACATTGTGTTACAACTGCTCAGGTTTTATCAATCATCGTCATAAAATGTGACGTAACGCTATTAAGGTTTGTGCACCTAAGTGTGGTGGGTCCACGGCAGGAGTTTCAAGATCTGTTCCATGTCCCTTTGAAACCAGAGTGTTACACGGATTGGCGGTTATAAAATACTGGCTGACCACTTGAGATCCAAATAATACCAGCTTTGTCAAACACATGTTTGATTAAGTGTGTGTAAGCTTCGTGCGTCGACCCTTTGGTTTACTTTATTCATCTTGTTAATCGGAAATGTCTGTCAACGCTACTGAAGTAAAGCGTGAGACAAATGAAATTTATATTGCCAGGAAAAGTAACATATCTGTTTTCTCCCTGTACAGGATAGGAAGACTCCATTAGATGAAGCTAAAAACCGAGAGACTCGACGTGCCATGAAGGTAGGCCTTCTTTTCCTTGTCTCATGACATTAGTCTGACAATTACCTCTGAGGGCTGTGTTTTATACAAAGATAAAAATATCTTACAGTTTAATTTTCAATATACCAAAGCAACCGGTATCATTGTCTGTACCCCTTAGATATTCTGTTTCCCTCCACTTTCTTCTTGATTCCAGGACGCGGTGCGAGAGAAGTCGTACCACGAGTTGCTGCAGAAGTCTGGCGGAGTGAAGGTCAACAGGTGTAAGGTGTTCGTGTTTGGGATGGCGGAAACTGGGAAGTCTACGCTGAAGAAAAGCCTAAGAAGGGTGGGTAAAAGTTTAGCTTGATTCTGAAATCATGTGCCAAAGTTGTGTTTAAATACAAACAAACAAATGAAATGGACACTGGATTTGCGAAATCAAATTTCATCAGAGATGTCCAAATCGAGAAACTATTGTTCAAACAGGGCCCCGTGTCTGCACTGTTCCAAGGACTGAGTAAGTCGTCATCACAGGAGGAGCCTCACGACCCCACCCCAGGGGTGGATGTTGGGACGTTCCATATTCCAGGGGTGGGGGAGGTCAGCCTGTGGGATTTTGCTGGGCAGGCGGAGTACGCGGTAACCCACAGTATGTTCATGGATGCAGAGAATACCGTCTTCATTGTGCTGTACAACATCATGGACGACAGCGAGGAGCAAGAACGACAGGTAAATTCTCATTTATGTTCAAGATGATTCAGTTTCTATATTCTGTTACTTTTACATGTATCCTTATTGTCTCAGCAATTGATTTTTCAAAAATCACTGTCTGAAGTCAAAGCACAGAAATATTTTTCAACTTCTTCCGCGTTTTGACGTGAGAAATCAATACAATCCCATGTTCCACCCCAGGTCCACTGGTGGCTGAGTTTCATCAAGTCCTGCAACCCAAACCGGCAGCCTGACGTCATCTTAGTGGCCAGCCATGCGGACAAAGTGTCACGAGACAGAGGTAAATAAGTCGTTTTCTAAAAGACTGAAATAAAATCTGCACAAATTGGAAGTAACCAAAGTTAAAAGGAAATGTTACAATGGGCTTTCAGTCACAAACTAAAAACTACTCAAGCTTATGCGAATATCTCGAATATATTGATAGCCTCACGTACGTTTCATTTTTATAATAACGTTCAGGACAACGGCAAGCCACTCATCTTCTGCAGCTGATGACGTCAGAGTTCAAAGATCACCTTCGCATCTCAGACGAAGTCTTCCTGATGAACTGTAAGGAGACCCGAACAGCTGACATGGACCGACTCAAGAAACTGCTGACCAAGTTGAATAAGGCCATGTTAGAGGTAAGTGTGATATAAAATTGTAGCAGATCATATGGTACAATGCATTAGGACATTTGCAATTATTGACCGCCAATAACTTATTTCCTTTTAAACCTGTACAGCACCAGCAGCAGATGCCCAAACTGTGCGCCGAAATCACCAAGCAGCTGCCCAGCTGGTGCCAGAAGAAGTGCAGCCCGAAGTGCCCTGTACTGAGGTGGCCAGGCTACGTGGAAGCAGTCAAAGAGATTGACCCACATGTGGAGGAGGAATTCCTGCTGAAATCTACAAGATTTCTGGACCATCTGGGGGAGGTAGGATGTGTTCCTTCTGAAAAGGGTATGTCTAGATGAAAATATACTAATCCTGTTAGATCGAAACGGAACATGGAAGCTAAGTTTTATCTACAAGAAGAAATTCCAATATGGCATTTATCGGGTAGATGCTAATTTTACGATATATTATCTGCTCCTACATACTTTCCATGAAACTGATTTGATGTTGTGTCTTTTTTATACTGTAATGTCTAGGACCCGTGTAGTAGACAGACATATATATGACTAAAATAGCAACTTTGCTCTGCAGGCAATCTTCTCCTGTCCGAAAAGTATCGATCCCATCATTGTCCTGAAGCCCAACTGGCTCTGCACAGACGTCATCGGCCCAATGATGGCACCAGTCAACTTCCCCATTCCCCGCCCGGAGAGAACAAGCGAAGACTACGTCACCAGGGCGGAGATCCAGCGCGTCTTCCAAGACGTTGCTGACGTGGATCTCCTCATCACCCTGCTGCAAGAGTTCCAGCTCTGCCACTCCTATGACGGACAGACCTTCATCTTCCCAGGGCTGCTGACACAAACCATGCCTCCTGACAAGTGGCAACTCACACAAGAACCAAATGTGGTCTACTTTGGGAAGCAAGTCCAGTGTGCCGACTCAACTGACATGTTCTCCTCCGGGTTCTTCCCCCGAGTGCAGACCCGCCTGATGAGGGAGCTGGAGAATCCCCCGCTGCTGTGGAGAGATGGCGCCAAGTGTGCGGACAGGAATGTGGAAGGTTTAATCAAACTCTCTCCGGACGGCCGTGCAGTCAACATCTGTGTGCGGAGTGCTCAGGGTGACAAGGTGCAGTGTGGCAAGATGCTGCAGCAGCTGGAGAACATCATCGCTGATGTGCTGGATGAGTGCAGCCCAGGAACAGGCACAGTAGAGAAGGTGCTCAGCGCCCGTGCACTGAAGGAACACATGGAGGAATTCTACTCCTACGGCAAGGAGGAGATCAGCGAGGCAGCAGTAGAGGGCGGTACAATCGTCCATCCCACCCTCGGGTTCACGGAACGGGTCAGTGACCTGCTTTGTGTAGAGGAAGAGGACCCGAGGCTTCAGGGCTTAGGTATGTCTTCTGCAATTTTCACTTCCAATCAGGTAATAATAAATGTAACCTGGATTACCTGGAGGGAAGACTCGGAAGCTAGAAGTGTGGACTTTGATGTTTTGATGTGTAATTAAGTCAGAGCGGTTTGTATTTGATGTAAATGTTCATGTTCATTCAATGGAACAGATAAGAAAAAAAGTCTGTGTTTTTTTTCTTCAACCCTTTAACTGTTACTAATTTGGAATTACTAATTAAACCAACTTATCAAATAAAAAAAATTTGGATATGGTATACCGACAGATAAATTATTAAACACTTAACTGTCACCGATTTGAATATCATTGGTAAACATAGTTTGGTGATTTACCAAATTGCTACTGATCCTCGAAACATACGAAACCGAAGCAAACATAGTGACTCTCTCACAACCCTGACCAACCTATCGTGTGAAGTGCATGCGGTCTGGTTTAAAGAGCTGTGATAAATGATGTCTCATTTTCATTGACAGGAAGCATTGAACACGTGATTTTCGTAAGATTTGTTATTGTAATAATAATAACTATTATGATAATAATGACAATAATAATGATGATGGTAGTAGTAATAATGATAATAATAGAACTAGTGAAACAAAGCCAAAACTAGAGGAAAGAAGCAGTCTTTATCTTTTTCGTCGGGGCATTGAGACATCAAAACCAGTCTTCGTAGTTTGTTTTCAACATCCTCCTACTTCGAATGACTGAAATTAATGAAAGGCCCATCATCAAATTATCTTTCCATGTGTGAATGATTTTAATTTGGCTAAAAAGGAAATTCCACAAATATAACCAGTGTGGACCTGTTGGTGATTGTTGAAAGTTACATTTACATGTATTTATCGGTACCAACTCCACAAAGGAATTTGACTCTCTAAATATATTTCAATATTATCAAATATTTACATACGTTTGTTGTCAAGTGATTGATCCATCTTTTTCCAGTTAACTACTATGATACAGTCATCAACGAAGCCAGTAACGATTGGGATTTGCTGGCACTGAAGCTGGGTTTCAACGATAACGAGATAGGTGTGATCCGAGACTTGGAGCGTGACCAGGACAGCAGGTGCAGGGAAATGCTGACCAGGTGGAAAGACAGGGAGGGAAGGGAAGCTACTCTACAGGTTCTGAAGGAAGCACTCAAAGAGATTGGCCAAGTTCGGGTAGCAGAGATCTTAGATGGTACGTGCATGTCGTCATCCTCATTGTTGTATCGATATCTGCAGATAGTAAAGTCATTATGGTGAGCAATTAGTGTTGACATCCTCTTTGTCATATTCATTTGCCGAAGCTTTGAAAATCAATACAACACCTAACATCTGCCGTAGGTAATGTAAATGGTTTGATATTTTCAAAATCTATAAACTATTAAGAAGATTCACACATTTACCACAGTTACTCATACCTCTGTTGCAATGGACCGATCCTGCTGATCGAACGCCACATCGAACAAATAGAACCGAGAAGAACCCCCTGTTCTATTTCGAACACCTCCGTCAAAAACAGCCCCAGTGGGACAGAAATGGCCAAAGAAAAATGCTATGCTATTCTTTGTTGAAGACTACATCCAGCAAGTATAGTTGTTCTGAGAGGGAGAACCACTGCATAACTTTACATTGTTGGTGGACAGGACGCACGTGTAGAGCATGGTATGTATAAGACACAGGACTCTGCACTAGCAGACTTTGTAGACCAGTCCTCTTAGTTGGCGTGTAATACAAGCTTCCTCTCTGCGAGTGCCCGAGCTTCTTTCTTCTTGATTTCGTTTATGTCATGAGCATGCATGCAACCATTATGCATGCAACAAACGCAGTAGAAACCCTGTCACGGATATAGAATAGTGAAATTCATCTTCAATATGCTTTGGGCAAAATGGTCAGACTGGTTTTCACCTCGACCGCATGTCAGAAACCGGGCACTCCTGTCCATCGACAAGGTAATGCTATGGAGTGCCTCCCGCTTCCGCTTTGACTGAAATTATAACGCCCTTACTGCAGTTATACCCCCCCCCCCTCCTCAAACGACTGTACCTAGTGGATCTAGCATTCAACAAAGAAAGCAGCGCATTTTATTCGGGCCGGTCTGAGAGGATTTCAGGGCCAAAAGAGCTAAACAGAAGTCAGTCGTTTTTATCAGATAAACATAACAGCGGCGGCGGCCAGTTCTGTCCAACAAGCGCTGTTTTAACCGAGGTGTTCGAAATAGAACATGATCGAACATGGGGCGGGGCTTCAGGATCGGTCCATTGCATGCGCAGATGACTTCAAGAGTAGGAATTCCGTGTACTGATTGAAATGAATATAAGGCCCAGTATCAAATTATATCCAGTTTGGACCTAGTGGTGATTGTTGAAAGTTACATTTACATGTACTTATCGGTACAAACTTCACAGAGGAATTTGTCTCTCTAAATATATTTCAATATTATCACAATCATTTACATCCGTTTATTACATCAAGTGATTGATCCATGTTATTTGCAGTTGATGTGAAGGACTACTTTGATACTGTCATCAAAGAAGCCAGTAACGATTGGGATGAGCTGGCACTGGAGCTGGGTTTCAACTATAACGAGATAGGTGTCATCCGAGACTTGAAGCCAGACCAGGACCGCAGGTGCAGGGAAATGCTGCACAGGTGGAGAAACAGGGAGGGAAGTGGCGCTACTCCGCAGGTTCTGAAGCAGGCACTCATCGAGATTGACCAAGGCCGGGTAGCAGAACGCTTCACGGTACGTGCACATCGTTGTCGTCGTCATTGTGCCTTTATGTGACCGATAGTAAAATGTCATTATGGTGATCTATTAGCATTATCATATTGACCATTCTTTGTCCTATTTGCTTGTTTTTTTGTAATTAGTTGCAAAACGTTTGAAAATCAATGTTAAAGTTTTAACATCTGCAGTAAAGTTGCAGAAGTGGTTTGATGCCTTGAAATTATATCTACTAAATTCGCACAGTTACTCGTATATCTGCTGCAGATGACACCGAGAGTGGCCATTTGCTGCATAAGGAAGTGCACAATTAGAATTGGCGAACATCAACAGATCTTGTTACAAACTTTCGTCGGTTTCTTGTCAAACAGGAGTAGCTGTACCACCAAGAGGAACCGGCACTGATGCTCCGCCTGGGAGGAAGAAGTCAAGTTAATTACATGACAGTGGCTCCATACTAGCAGATATGAGAGTAAAAATCCATCCAGCATAATCCTACCGCAAGAGAATACCGCAAGAGAAGCTGTTGTGGTACATGTTTATGGTTAGCCAGCTTTGTCGAGAAACAGCTTAGTGATTTACAATAATCAACAGGGCATGATGTTAAAAGTACTAAAGGTATCACGATTGTTGCTTGTATCCTTATTATTCCATGAAAGTTTGAAACACTGTAACGTAAACTGTTTCATGTTCTCCGAGACATCAATTTTTTTTGTTCAGTTAACACCTCGCGGAAACCCGTATTGCCAGAGATTTTACTTATTATAGCCAGAGATTTACAACATATAAAACTATAAATATTACATTCCATATAGTAAGTTGAAAGCTAGCTTAAGGCATCTGGAGACTCGTTCTGCCAAGTTAAAATCTGGTCATGGTTTATACATGTTCAAGTCAATTTGCTTGTTGAATAATCTGATTGCACACAATGAGGAAAGCGTTTCTGATATCATAATGCAACTGTTACAGTAATCCATTTCATACTTGGCTTTTCAATACAATGTGTATTTCTTGTTAGCGAATCATAGCTATGTTATTTTGGTCCATATTACATCTCACAGCTTATAAGACCTTAAAACACAACCATGTACAATATCAACAAGTCAAGTCTACTAATAATTGATACATAGAACATTAGGGGTAATGCATGAGTAAACCTTGAAAGTCGATACTTTTGTCAGTTAATATAAATATAGCCTCAGCTCTTAATCTGGTTAATGTTTAAAACAGATAACCTTCCCTGAAACTTGTTTGTTATAAGGTTCTGATTGTTTTAAAGCTTTGCGTCTTTTGTTTCTCCTGTACCACTCGCGCTCTCTTTCTCTCACTTAATTACCACTTACCCATTCACTTACTCACCTATAAAGTAGTACTGCTATACCCCATGCACTGCCAAATGTCGTCCGTTCTGTGTACTATTCAGAAAGTTGTTCTCATAGGGAAAGAAGAATCACGAAAGTATTATCACTAGTCATGTCTGCCTCCAAATAAGTTTTGTCCAGCGATAGAATAGAACACCGTTTATTTGTGGCCATGATATCAGCCTGCTGCCTAATGTCCACAGTGTATTATTCTTGTCGCAACCCCAGTGAAATGCCGCAGTGCCCTGTAAACATCATATAGGAGGATATCGGGTAGTGCTTAACAAGCAACATGTCACAGTGATACGGCTCGGAACAATAGCACCTGTTTACCCGAGCAGCTCCCGCTGAAAGGACGTCCCCACCACCAGTGTTGCTATAGAACATGATATGGCTCATACAATAAACCGCGCGTACATGAATGAGCCCCAAGAAAAACACAGGAGGTTCAGGTATCCTGTGTGTAACGTAATCCCTGCACCAATCACTCTCTCTCTCTCTCACTCAGTCTTTCACCCACTCTCACTCAATCACTATCTGTAATAATTCCTTACGAATGTTGTTATTTATTGAACATGTCCCGTTCCGTTTACCTGTTTACCCTAGCGGATCCCGTTGAAAGAAAATACCAACCTCAAGTGTAGAACATGATATGGCACCTTACAATGCACCCGCCCGTGCCTGCAAGATAAACACAGCCTGTTTCCTGTTGTACCGTGTTGTTTTTGTGCCCGTTTGCTCGATGGGAGGACTTCAAATGTTGGGATCTTGTCTTATACCGTCTCCTGCAGCTGGGCCAGGTTAGCGGATACAAACAACACCAGAGACTCCGGGAACAGCTGCCTGATCCACAATGGCTGCAGGTATGGTGCAGAATATCAGCAGAATCAGGCTTGACATGCATATGTGACGCGTTGATATTTTAATTTACATGTCTGGTGTTTGTAGCCAATCTAACGCAATGTTGTTTAGCATTGTTTAAACCTGAGTGTTGTGGACGTGCGGACAAGAAAACGGTTGTGACTTTAAACCCTACTTCTACTGGACAAAGTTTATGCACCTCGAATCCCTGCTCCTCCTTCAAAACAAACATGCTGCACAAAACAAACCGAATGCTAATAAAAATGACGGACATGCAACAACTCGCTCAAATAAGTAAAGCTCCTCTTCTCTAGTCACGTGTCACCCTTGACACCGTGCTGAAATTTCCATCCTAAACTGGCTGTAAGATACCTACGCATAGAACCATAACGAGCAAGTCAGATACGATTTCGGGGAGGGGTATACACTCAGGTGTTTGTCGCAGATTTCACCTGGGCTGATTGATTTAATTTTTGTCCTTTCCTGCTCTGTGTATTTACCGTGGACCCTATCTATAAACAACAACCAGATGTTCTGTTCTTCGCCTTGGTATCAACACTCTCTTAGCTAACTCAATCACTGATTAATTCACTCGAACTCACCCATTCACTCTCATTAAATCAGCACCCGTCCATTCTTTTCTTTAATATCACTCAATCAATGTCAGCCTCAATTAGCCCCCCCCACACACACACACACACACTATTTCTATTATAAGGTGGGGTCACACATGCGTATATTAAGGTCCGTTTGAGGTGCGTATGAAGCTCTTAGTCTCTACCAGGCTCCACAGGTCGCGGGGAAAATAGTACAAATTGGACAAATATAGATACATAACATGCCAGATGAGTTATCTGACCGAGAAGTATGGTTAGCGACCCATATAACTCTTCTGAAATGTTACCTATTTACGTTTGTCCAATTTGTATTATTTTTCCAATAACCTGTGGGGCCTGGTGGAGGTAAATACTCCCATGCGCGCCTCATACGGACTTAAATATATACGCAGGTGTGACCCCACCTATAGACGCAAACTTCTGGATGCAGGCCACTCTTGACGAGGAGACTTTATCAAGTAGCAGGTGGTATTTCTGTATAACTTCTCTCGAAAGTTTTTTCAACATTTCAACTGCCGCCTACACCGCCACTGATATAAATTTTGATGCCAAACTAGGAAGAAAAGGGAAGAACGCACCAACAAAAACATAACAAGTTTACTTCAGCGAGAGAAGGTTACGTAAGGCGACGCTATTGAACGTGCCTTATTGACATAAACAATAGCACCTGTAACCCAAGCAGCTCCCGATGAAAGGATGTGTTGCTATAGAACATGAGAAGGCTCCTTACAATTCACGCGTCCATTATAGCAGCCCGTGTCTGCAAAATAAACAAAAAACACGCGTAAGTTGTGTTGCTTTTGTGCCTGTTTGCTTGATTCTTTTAGCGGTCGGCTGGTCTCGCCAATGTATGTGCTGTTGCAGGTGAGCATTTAGTAATGCATCGGCGAGACCGGGCGTCCGCTAAAATAAAGGTACGAAGAACATTGCAGACCCAGCGCTAACAGCTACTTCACTGCCGTTTTCCACGACCCACAACACAACCAGGGACACTCTGTCAATCTCCACATCCACAGATATTCTAGCCCGCGAACCCCGCTGGTTCTAATTAGTCTAGTTAAAGAGGCTAGATACGAGAGAATATACAATCCCACCCTCAACAGGAAAGGAGACTACGGATGTAACATTCCGGCACATGGGATTTGGCTGTAACTCAAGCAACAGGAGCTAATTAGCTCATTTGCATTAACTACGTCTTAACTTTGTTTCCTATTGGACCTTTTCCAAACTGTATTCAGCTCCTTTGCATATCATTTCATAGTTAGGGTATACAACCTGCTCTTCAAGATCTTTTCACTGTCACTTACGAAAAACAGTGGGTGCTGTCTGAAACGTCTGCCCGTTTCCAAAATCATATCCAGTTGCTTTTTGGCGTATCTTATTACCTGAATGTCTAACCTTCGACGATAGGAACTTATGTTTTTAGCACAGTTGGTTGTCGCTAGTGACCGGTTGATAATGTGAAGAAAACACTTTAAAGTTCATGTTTTCCACATCAGGTCGTGAGGAGATGGACCTAGATACGTTCTACCGAGCTGTGCAGGAAGGAGACGTGCAGACTGTGAGGAGGGGGCTGGAGGCTGGGGTGGACGTCAATGTCAAGAGGAAGTGGAAGGGCTGGGTAAGGAAGCCAATCTTGTCCGTTGCAGTGTTTTATCTCCACTTTGTCCTCATATAACATTTTATTCAACCCAGAATCGACGTATTTGAAATTGGTTTTCCCCGCAAACCATCACAGAACAGAATGGAACTTGTTACCATGAAATACCGTAGGGGCCTCTTCAAACGGCGTCTAGCTATAGAATTAGATAAGAATGGTTAATTGTCGATGGTTGTGATGTAGCCAGCCAGCCGCCAACTCGTGCATGTGAAGCCTATGTGAACGATTCAGACTCTAAGGCTACAATAACACATATCCCTGCACAGTCATGATGTAGTCTGTTACTGTCCCAACATTCTCTATCTAGCCTGACAAATCGGCGTTGCACCTGGCCTGTTGGCGTGGTCAGACTGAGGTGGCAGAGCTGTTGATTAAACATGGATCCGACCTGGAGGCTATAAACGTTGTAAGTAGCTATAGAAATTAATAATATTATCCTTGTTTCTACTGATCTGCACCCAGACAGTGCCTGTTGTTTAAGGTTCGTGTCATGACGATTGAATATGAATTGCAATTTTGCCGTGCATTTACATGTCAACGACCACAAACAAAAGGAGGTCTGAGGAGCCAAGTTTCCACCTGTTACCGCCAAACTCTTCTACACCAGACTAACATATTTTCGAACGTGATAGGGAAGATTCACAATAAGGTTGGAAGGGGACTCTAAAAAACGTTTACTCCATGTGATATTGTCTTTGTTCGAGTTATCCCTACTGACCTTGACCTTCCTCCATGCAGCTTAACGAAACACCCCTCCACGATGCTGCTCGCTGGGGCCACACCGACACGTGTGAGCTGCTGATTGGCTCTGGTGCTAACATTGAGGCTAGAACATTGTAAAACCACATCAATGTAGAATTTGACACCATACGTTATGATAACTGTTACGACAATGTCAATCTAAAGCAAATTTCAAAATTTGAAGGACATTCTTCTGTGCCTCTTCCTTGCAAAGTCCATTTTTCCCTCACGTGTAGTGTTATCAATTGCAAATGAACAGATTGTGAAGATTGTGATTGTGATTGCGATGAAGAGATTGTGAACTGTACTAAAGACTTAATCTATATCTGAAGCAATTATCTGACTGCCAATATATAAACGGCACAGGATGTAACACACCGGTTTTGCACTTACACTTAGGGTTTGTGGTTCCCTAGTTGCAAAGTTTGAGCTTTGTAACAACACAAAGAAAACGCTCGCCATGCATTTTCGGTCAGCGTCAGCGCGCGCAGTGAATCAGGCATGTCATGAGGGTCGGCGAGATTGACCAAAAATTCACGTTGATTATTTTCTGTGTGTTGGAGCAAAGCTCAAACTTAACAACTATGGATTATACTAACACAGATGAGTTTTCATTCGAGTTGTGGTTATTTCAATCAGCTAGTAGACCTCCAAAAACTACATTCCTGCTAAAATCACAGAACCCACTAATCATCAAAGACGTGGGACTTTTCATCAGCCGTTGCCTCCAAAGAAGAAGTCAAACCTCCCAGTAAAGAATGTAGAATCATGTATATAGATAGCTGTATAGAAAAGACACTTGTTACTTTTTACTGTTTGTACCCTTGCAATTAACCTACGGGCATGGATTTGCAAATAAAGAAACTTGTTGCACCCGCCACTGCTGACCCCGACCTTCCTCCCGGTACAGGTGCAGTGGACACCTCTTCATCGCGCTGCCAGCCGGGGCCGAACTCGGATCTGTCAACTTCTGATTCGTCACGGGGCAGATGTGATGGCCAGGGATGATGTAATATACTCCAAATTGACCTTAATAACTGTGTGGGTGTGAAATCTAACGCTGATGATTTTATATGAAGATGTGAACGTATCCGTATATGACACACTTGTTCCTATAAGAGATATCCTGTCTAGAGTAACACATATTTATGTATACATGTACCTGTACAGAGGGGCATGACCCCATCAGAATGTGCAGATGACCGGAAGACTCGGCGTGTCCTAAAGGTGAATACAGCGTTACATGACATGGTCATAAGGCATGGTCGCTTCCTACAAACACCTAGTATAACCACATTACCAAGATAACCAAGATCCCACCTCACTTATCGAAAAGCGTAGGTGTTCTTCCCGGTGTGAGTGGTTCCATACAGTTCCATGGCCAATTGTCGTATTGATGAGGTCACTTGAGTGACAGACTCTTGCGATTCAGCCACGCTGGGTGATAACACCCCCCCCCCCTTACGCCTTATCGTTGCGCCTTATCACGCATTATCGTTGATCCGTTACTGGATGAGTACAAATGCTCACATGCTGATGTTTATAACGAAGCTCCTATTCTAGCTCCATTCCACTAATCTGATTACTTCCGGGGTGGAGACAGAATAGAATGGATTCTGGGCTAGTAAACTGGCCGAACTTCGTAGGTTGCTCTCTTTTTAAATTCCATTCACTTCTCCTAGAATCGAGAGAAGCAGGTGACGCAAGAAAAGAAGTACCACGAGTTGCTGCAGAAGTCTGGCGGAGTGAAAGTTAACAGGTGTAAGGTGGTCTTGGGTGGGAGGGAGAACGCAGGGAAATCTACTCTGAAAGCAAGTTTTACAAAGGTAAGGAACTTCGTAAATAAAAAGCATTTATTCGCTGAAAAAAATAGTGCAAGTGATACTCGCCAAGATACATCGCTCCAAAGTCATTCTTCCAGAACAACATCTAGGCCAACTCCTTTGAGTTCCGCCTCTTTCCTACCGATTTTGCTATTTTCCTTATAATCATGTATTATTTCAAGCTCCATCTGCCCTACATTTATAACTGTCATTAGAAGTGAGAAGGAGAGAAGCGAGAACCTGTACATACAAATATACATTAGACTTTGTAGTTGTAGCAAGATACCATATTCTTATAACGCTAACTGTACAAAGAACAACTTAGAACTGCACTTTATCATCTACATGTACTTAGCGTATAAGAGAGCAGAAACGTACATAGAAGGTCTTCATTCTTATTGTTTTGAAAACGTAAAACTATCGTACATTTTATATTAGAACAAACGGAAGATGGTCGGATTCTTTACACTGTGTCTTACCCCAACATATTTAAGTGTGCCAAGTTGAACAGAGACGGAGAAAATCAGTAAAACACATTAATGACGAACTGCTGTCCAACAGCGCCCAGTGATCGCCAGATTGGGAAGTCTTGGTAAGATGTCGTCAGTCGAGGAGCCTTACGACCCCACCCCAGGGGTGGATGTTGGGAACGTCAGCATTCCGGGAGTGGGACAGGTCAGCCTGTGGGATTTTGCTGGGCAGGCGGAGTACGCGGTGACCCACAGTATGTTCATGGACGCCAGGTACACTATCTTCATCGTGCTGTACAACATCATGGACGACAGCGAGGAACAAGAACGACAGGTGACTGCCGCTTGAACAATTACATGATTGCTCTATGTTTCAACACCACACCATAGTGTCCTTTATTTTTTAGCCAGGCACATTTATTGAACAATGCATACACAATGGGCGTCCGTGCTAAGCGCCAGTTTAAAACTTTGTAATTTTCCACTGACATGTCCACGATCAACTCCGTCCCAGCTCCACTGGTGGCTGAGTTTCACTTCGCATCATTGCACCAGCCGGATAATTGCACCAGATTCACTGGCAAATAAGCCGTGCAATTAAGCGGCTTCTACTGTACCAGTTTGAACCTTTGTAATTTTCCACTGACATGTCCACGATCAACTCCCCCCAGCTTCACTGGTGGCTGAGTTTCATCAAGTCCTGCAACCCAAACCGACAGCCTGACGTCATCCTGGTGGCCAGCCATGCAGATCAATTGCAAGTACGAGACAGAGGTAAGATGGCTTCATCTGCATCGGCCCATGAATTATGACATTCAGTTACACAATACAGTAGAAGCCGCTTAATTGCACGGCTTATTTGCCAGTGAATCTGGTGCAATTATCCGGCTGGTGCAATAATGCGAAGTCATCTAGCTGGATTGCACTGGTTTGGGATTCTGGGATTCCGTGCAGTTAACAGAAGTGTGCGTTAATCCGATGTGCAATTAACAAGATACTTCAATAAACATAACATATATTTCTGTAATAGGTTAGAACTATTGCAGTGACAGGCGACTTTCTGGTTTTAACTTCACTGAATAAGAACATGTCCTTTCGTATGTTTTGCTTTCGGCATTCAGGACAACGCCAAGCTGCCCATCTTCTGCACTTGATGACGTCAGAGTTCAAAGATCACCTCCACATCTCAGACGAAGTCTTCCTGATGAACTGTAAGGAGACCCTAACACCTGAGATGGACCGGCTCAAGAAACTGCTGGCCAGTATGAGGACGGAAATGTTTGAGGTAGATATGTGATTACACTACAAACGTTGATAGAGTATATTGCAAAAAACGGACCACAATTTACCTATAAAACATATTTGTTAATAACAGCGCCAACGCCAGATGCCTAAATTGTGTGGTGAAATCACCAAGCATCTGTTCAGCTGTTGTAAGAAGAAGTGCAGCCCGAAGTGTCCTGTACTGAGGTGGCCAGACTACGTGGAAGCAGTCAAAGAGATCGACCCACATGTGGACGAGGAATTCCTGCTGAAATCTACAAGACACCTACACCGTCTGGGGGAGGTAGGATGTCTCATTGTGAAAGCATTAAAAAAGAACTACGGTTCGTCGTAACGTGTTATAACCAGTTTGTAATCCCTTTCCTGGCCATCTATTTTGAATCTTTTTATCAACAGTCCACTTATCCTATATTAGTTCGATCTACTGACCTATAATCATTAGAATAGTTTTGGTGTCGTATGTTTGTAAAGTCACAGACCCATTCCAATGATTTCATCGAATGTGACTCAATGTTCCAAGTTTGTTCTACAGGTCATCTTCTCCTGTCCCAGTGCTTCTGATCCCATCATTGTCCTGAAGCCCAACTGGCTCTGCACAGACGTCATCGGCCCAATGATGGCACCAGTCAACTTCCCCATTCCCCGCCCGGAGAGAACAAGCGAAGACTACGTCACCAGGGCGGAGATCCAGCGCGTCTTCCAAGACGTTGCTGACGTGGATCTCCTCATCACCCTGCTGCAAGAGTTCCAGCTCTGCCACTCCTATGACGGACAGACCTTCATCTTCCCAGGGCTGCTGACACAAACCATGCCTCCTGACAAGTGGCAACCAACACTTGAGCCAAAGGTGGTCTACTTTGGGAAGCAAGTCCAGTGTGCCGACTCAACTGACATGTTCTCCTCCGGGTTCTTCCCCCGAGTGCAGACCCGCCTGATGAGGGAGCTGGAGAATCGCCCGCTGCTGTGGAGAGATGGCGCCAAATGTTGGGACTTAAGTGTGGAAGGTCTGATCAAACTCTCTCCGGACGGCCGTGCAGTCACCATCTGTGTCCGGAGTGTACAGGGTGACAAGGGTCAGTGTGGCAAGATGCTGCAGCAGCTGGAGAACATCATCGCTGATGTGCTGGATGAGTGCAGCCCAGGAACAGGCACAGTAGAGAAGGTGCTCAGCGCTCGTGCACTGAAGGAACACAGGGAGGAGTTCTACTCTTACGGCAAGGAGGAGATCAGCAAGGCAACAACAGAGGGCGGTGCAATCTCCCATCCCACCCTCGGGTTCACGGAGCAGGTGAGTGACCTGCTGTGTAGAGAGGATGAGGACCCGCTCACCAGGAACCGCCCAGAGCTGGTCCAGGCCTTGCGACACGTGGAGCCAATCCTGGACCACCTGCAGGCACGTGACATCCTGACTGTGGAGGAATGTGACAGCATCAGGGCTAACAGAACGCCTCGTGACAAGGCTAGAGAACTGTTGGACACGCTAGGAAGAAAGGGTAAAAGCGCCTGGGAGGTGTTCAAGAAAGTATTGGTAGAAGTCAACCCGTATGCTGCGGAACTGGTGCTGTAGGCAAAGTGCTTAAACCTCAAACTGACGTACTAGGCGATCCTGAACTCTCAAGCTGATTGTACCTGAATAAACAGAGAATGTGTAAGAAGATCGCTGGCTGCATCAGGTCTGGCTACCTGGAATGACATCCCGGAGACTGTACTGAGTGCCCCATCTCTGAGGACATTTAAACATAGCATGACCTTTAATTGACAGCTTTGTGTGAATTGCGGACCGGACTACCACGAAGATTTTGAAATTGATTGATTGATAGGTTCACATTGAACACATAGGGGTTTCCATGCAAACTCCATCTCCTTCATCTTGTTTATATAGGAATAATACTGGCGTTACTAGTAAACAATGAGTGACAAATTGTTAACAGTAGTGTAGGTTGCTAACACATGCATGTGCTAGTAAACAATGAGTGACAA
>NC_049984.1:449469-460015 GCF_000003815.2 Branchiostoma floridae
TTTACATTTGTGCTATGTACATTGTTTATTGCATATAGCAGTTACTTATGTATAACAGCAGTAGCTACAGATTTGTAATTAATGAGGTTGAGAAACACCAACTTTGTATGCAGAATGTGTCTGTAGTAAAAAGAGTGAGACACCAGTATGGGATATCGAGTCATGTTTTCTTGCCAAAGCCTATGTAATGTTTTAAGTCTATGATAAACTTTCCTACACAATACTTTCTAATCCACCAATGTGTACTCCATGACATTTAATAGACATAGACATGTAGACAGACATCTTCAATAAATACGACATGCAAGCACAAATCTTATGGTCACAACGACTCTTTCTTCTCATGTTGCCCATTTATTAAATAGAAAAAAAACTCATCTCCACAGGATATTAAAAACGTATTTGTACACAGATTTCATCTGATGAGAAAAAAACAGTGACACAATTTCTATCACAATGAAATCCTGCGAGGAAATATCAGCAATTTTGCACTGACACAGCACTGTATGTATATGGCCTCCTTCAGTCAATATTGACCATGGTAAAATCCTAATTGATATCAGCCCTACAGCGTCGACTGTGGCTAAACAGTCCTATACGAGAATGACAGTCTCTGCCACACACTGACACTAAGTTAAACATAATTGTTTAGGTCCTCATGCAACGTCACCTAAAGGTTCATGCAAAGAAAAGTATTCAGATCAAAATATACACTCTAAAGCACGAATCTCACTGAGACTGTGTTACGTTGGCTTTGTCGCTGCGGCTAAGTGAGCCCGACAAATTTCCTTGATAAAAATAACAAATCTCTTGTCTGTCAAGTTTAACACAAATTCTATTTAGAACACAGAAAGGCCGCCAATGTACAGCAGTCAGCAGACCAATGGGATACCCCTGTAAGATTGCACACACAGTTTGATGACAAACGTTTATGTACAGAAGACAAAGCACACAACTGGACAGTGTTGAAGTGGAAATGATGTAGGCTGAGACGTCACTTAAGGTTCATAAGGATGGGCATCCCCTGGCCCTCCTTGGGGGCCGGCCCGTGTCTCAGGTGGAACTCTCGTCTCAAGAAGGCGTACAGGAGGTCTGTCAGGAGGAAGATCTGCAGGGGGTGGGATGGAGGAAGACGTCTTAAAGAATTGCTTTTCCAAGTAACAACTTTCACACATTTGCACTAACATTGGTGCTGAATGACAGCCACACTGACACTGCCAGGCTGAGCGTGAATGTTATTCAGGGACACGGATGGCAGTGTCATTGGGAAGGTCCCTGGTGCTGAATGATACTAACATGGACATTGCTGCAAATGTAATAACTTAGATGATGGTACTTCTGCAATAGATAAATGTTACTTAAAACAGACAACAGATATTTATTCTTTTTTTTTCTATTTCAAGAAATTGAAAACGAATGTTCCCCCATGACCACCCATACCTGTGCTGTTGCGTACGCCAGCGTGACTGCGTAGAAGAAGTTAGCGTTCGCGCTGCCGTAGTAGATCCAGAGATGCCAGAGAACGGGAGCCAGCACGATGCTGTATAGCCACATGCACACCACTAGGAACAGGTTTCTCATGTCTGTAACACACACATTTACACACATTACAGTATACACATTACTGTACAGTACACACATGTGATGATGTACAGCCACATGCACACCAACCAAGAACAGGTTAATAGTGCCTGTAACACACACTTGTATAACTGTACCCTACACATGTCTGAAACATGACAGAATGTCTATCATATTTGTTTCTATAGCAGGTTTATGGTTTACTACGTGAAAAAGGCACAGCATATCAGCATTCCACTCTAGAAGGTTTAGAAACAAGGACCAACGGGAATTCAAGATGGGAAAACTTCAAATCTATGCTTTGCAAACTCCTTATACTCACACTTGAGACAGACCTTTAGGTCAACCAATCAGCAAAAGGTAGTATCAGATGGTTCCTTATCAAGCACTGGGGTTCACAAATAATGAAGCAAATTCATTGCCTACATTTTTGCCTACCAGCTGCACAGTGGTGTATATAAGGAGTACTCACACTTGAAGCAGTGTCCCCACACCGGCAGCAGGGACAGGAACAGGGCTGCATCTCCGAACGTCGGGTAGGACTTAAACACTGCAGTCAGGCCCACTAACAGGTGCAGGTGGAACATGGGGTGGTCCCTATGGAAACACATTTACACTGTTCACACTCCTACAATTATTCATACTATTAAATTATGTCTTCCACATTTTCTACTTAAGAAACTGCATGACTGATACACATTAGACATATCATCTCAAAATGGTCTAATTCTGATATTTTTCAAGTAGAATGTAAAATATTCTTTATGCTTCCTGTGTTCCTACCTGAGTTTGATGGCGAGGGGAATGACGTAGAAGACTGCGTTGAGCTGAAACACGCAGAGGAAGAAGATGCAGAAATGTTCGAACATCTCAGTGAAGAAGTACCAGAAGAGGCCCATGTTGGGGGTCAAGTCGGGGGCCAGCATCCTGGAGGAGGGTGGAGGAAAAACACTTGTAAACACCTGTATATCAGGACTTATCATGTCACCTGATACATGGATACACAAAGCTTAATGGCTGAACAACGTTTGTAGGGGAGAATTTTATTGGGTACGATAGATATCATGCAGGTATGCAATCTATTGGAAATATTCCCATAATCATGTTTATTGTAAGCTCAGCTGGCATATCAAGCTAAAAGCTACTTAACATAGCATAAAGGTTAGAGAAAAACAGATAAAAGGTAAAAGATAAAAAAATAAGAAATACAGTTGTGCATACGGGAAAAAATTTGAAGGTTTATAACATTGAAAATTTTTGTTCTGACAATGTTGTCCCACAGTTAAATCATGTATCCTCAGGCCTTCCCATGACCAAACAGACACACTAGACAAATCTTTAGCACTCACACAAACCCCACAGTGGCCAAACAGACACAAACCCCACAGTACCCAAACAGAGACTAGACACTCACACAAACCCCACAGTACCCAAACAGAGACTAGACACTCACACAAACCCCACAGTACCCAAACAGAGACTAGACACTCACACAAACCCCACAGTGGCCAAACAGAGACGAGACACTCACACAAACCCCACAGTACCCAAACAGATACTAGGCACTCACACAAACCCCACAGTACCCAAACAGATACTAGACACTCACACAAACCCCACAGTACCCAAACAGAGACTAGACACTCACACAAACCCCACAGTACCCAAACAGAGACTAGACACTCACACAAACCCCACAGTACCCAAACAGAGACTAGACACTCACACAAACCCCACAGTGGCCAAACAGATACTAGACACTCACACAAACCCCACAGTACCCAAACAGATACTAGGCACTCACACAAACCCCACAGTACCCAAACAGAGACTAGACACTCACACAAACCCAACAGTACCCAAAAAGAGACTAGACACTCACACAAACCCCACAGTACCCAAACAGAGACTAGACACTCACACAAACCCCACAGTGGCGGAGAGAAAATCCCAGGACAGGAAACAGAGGAAGGACAGGAACAGCAGAGAGGACAGCCAGAGGGCGTAGGACAGCAAGGTGTGCAGGACAGAGGTGACGTAGTCTTCATCAGGGTGCAGCTGCTGTTCCTTCTAGACATACAGGTAAGAACATAAGGTAGAGAGGACAGGTGATGGACAGGTGAGGTAGTCTTCCTTAGATTTCACTTCCTGTCCCTTCTAGACACAGAGGTAAGAAAGGAACATAAGGTAGAGAGGACAGGTGAGGTGGTCATCCTTAGTCTGGATAGGGTTCTTCTCTTCTAGACACACAGGTAAGATGTACAAGGTGTTGAAGATCTTCTCATGATGACATCTCAAAAATGTAAAGGTGTGAAAGGCTTTAAGGCAGCACTGCTGAAGCTGGCTTTGTGCGTCTTGAAGGAGAAGGTAAGAATAAGTGGTGAACATTTTGAAGACAGGCTGACTCTAAGAATCAGCTGGAGACAGAAGTGCAGAGAAAGACGAAGCTCAGTACAGAGGACTGAAGGGTGACACAAGACAACCGGTTGTGGTTCCTTCAGAAGAAGACACGGACAGACTTCTGGTGACCAGGACAGACTTCTGCACTTCTCAGCTTCCGGAGGTCTTGAGGAAGGTAGCTTTTGTAAAGACACCCCAGGGAGGGAAATGTACAGGACAGTGCTTTCAGTAAAGGGCAAAGAAAGTAAATGTTACTGAGAGCTTGTATCAAATAAAATACCGGATACTACTTCTACAATGGGAAGTCTTGCCATGTCACCGGATTTGTATCAGCAAGTGCAATTACTTACACAAACCCCCTTGTGGAGTACAGCCACTCCATGGTAACTACTTACACAAACCCCCTTGTGGAGTACAGCCCCTCCATGGTGTAACTACTTACACAAACCCCCTTGTGGAGTACAGCCACTCCATGGTGTAACTACTTACACAAACCCCCTTGTGGAGTACAGCCACTCCATGGTAACTACTTACACAAACCCCCTTGTGGAGTACAGCCCCTCCATGGTGTAACTACTTACACAAACCCCCTTGTGGAGTACAGCCACTCCATGGTGTAACTACTTACACAAACCCCCTTGTGGAGTACAGCCACTCCATGGTAACTACTTACACAAACCCCCTTGTGGAGTACAGCCGCTCCATGGTAACTACTTACACAAACCCCCTTGTGGAGTACAGCCACTCCATGGTGTAACTACTTACACAAACCCCCTTGTGGAGTACAGCCACTCCATGGTGTAACTACTTACACAAACCCCCTTGTGGAGTACAGCCACTCCATGGTAACTACTTACGCATTACACAAATCCCCGTGTGGAGTAGAGCCAATCGATGGACCCAAACGATACAAATATCAGGTGATTCCCACCCCTGAACAATTCGTCATGGTCAAATTGTTGTGTAGCAATAAATTAGTTCCGATAGATGCTGAAGCTGCCTGTTAGAGCAATCATTTGGGGTGTTGTACAAAGATTTTATTCTCACAATTTATGCGACACCACTTCTACAGGCAGTAGTTTTGCTGCAGCCACAAGTTTGCACAAGTTGTTTGTGGAGCACTGGTGGTGTCTCAGTAGATTACCTCATCAGTAGAGCATGTAAAATAAACGTTGAAACGTTGAGCAGAAATGTTGAATTGTTCCTTACTTTGAACTCATTTGTTGTTTAGAAGACCAGTTATTGTCTATAAACATTCTTGCTGATAGTTTACCTCAAAACATCACTCTTTGCTGTCATACTAGCGTAGAACCCTGCCGTTAAATGAAACGTATGTAGAATTGTTAATTGATTCATTTCGGCTATGAGACAGGAGAAGCGGTATACGTGCTATTGCGTAATCGTGCCAGCGTGGCCGAGCGGTCTACAGCACGGTACCTATCTTAGTTTGCTTCTCCAGCCGTAGATCGTAGGTTCGAACCCCACTTGCTAAATTTTTTTTTCTTTGTTAGACAAATCTCATGTAGTGTTTTTTTTTAATAGAAGAAAGACCAATTCAGTAATTCGATGTTTAAAGACTCTTTTTTTCGTGTGATTTTGTTTAACATCCAGGCTTTTTCCAAAATACGCACCGGCCAGCTTTTTTCAGAAGCTTTCTTGTTTGGATAGACTTTCAACATTAATGTTGGTAGCACCGAATCACTGCGGTCACCGGTCACTGCGTACTGGCGGCCTGTGCCAACCAGTCACACAGCTGTCATACACATAAGAAATAAGGCGCTACAAAACGAAACAATACAAATTTGGGTCTTCATAATATTTGTTGAGCAGAAAACCGACCATTCAGTATAAACAACATAGATATCGCTGCAAGAAGTACACACAAATACAATCACAACTTTACTGTCAAAAGAAAGCTGAAATATCATAAAATTTAATGCTTATTTATTTCTTTGTACTTAAATTCATCACCAACTTCTAAAGAGAGCAAAATTACAAAAGCGTGGTAAGTTAGGATACGCTGTAATAGCACAAAATCGGAATATACATTCACGAAAACGCCTCGCTTGTAACGTAGAGCGTGAAGAGCTCATGAAAATTATGAGCGCATTCCTTATCCAAGTATGTTTTTAAGAGGAATGTGTTAAAAATGCATCCATCAAAGCCGGGCCACTCTGGCAACTAGCGATGGAGCGCCGTGAGTTTGAGCGCGTGACAAAGCGTGTCATGTTTGGGCACCCCCCCCCCCCCCGTCAGTATTATTTACAATAGTGGCATTTGATTGATTCAATCGTTAAATTGTGGACAGCAGACCAAAGTACTTGATTTTGTAAACGTTGAGTTTTGATCAGCCAACCCTGAGAACAGACGTAAGTATCGTCAACGGTCGCTTACTTTTAATTAGGCAATTGTTTGCAATTTAATTACGATTCTGAACATCAGAAAATGGAAGAATCAGTATACTGTTGCTGAAATGGTCAAACGCTCAATGTTGAAGTTTCATCACAACAAATAAAGTATATGAAATACTTGCCTGAAACTGAGTCGGGCGATTTCCTTATGTGTATTTGGATGTGCAAAGTGTGGATCTACGAGTACCTCCGACCAGATAACAGTGCCTAGTGCATGTCGCACCGGAGAGGTGCAGGTTTGGAGGGGCTTTGTTGAGTAAAGTGCGGCACGACGGCCTGAAATGTTTAGCGGGTCGTCTCCAAGAGCGAAAAACCAAACCTAACATTTTGGGAGAGTTAAGAGCACGAATATGACTGTCGTGGAATTTACGCGCGCCTTTCTTTGTTCCGCTGTTTGAACTGTCCCTGCTTATCACGGCAGGTGTTGATTTACCAGCTCCGAGTGGGACGGCAAACAAAGTTAAGTCTCGTGATGAAGGTCCAAAGTCTCCAGTCTGACGCACCTGTTCGTCTCGTGATGGGGCGGCGGCCGCCATGTTGGAGAGTTCGGTTGTCCCGTCCCGACGAAGTTAGCGGATAGACAACACCAGGGACGGTTTTCTGATCCAACATGGCTGCAGGTATGCTGTAAGACATTAGAGGAATCAGGGCTTGAAATGCCGTGGTGAGACAAGCGTTTGGTATTGTAAAACATACAAGTCATACCTATACATTAAACAGAAGTTGACTACTACTGTTTGACCATATAGCGTACCTGGTGTTGGGTAGCATTTTATTTTTCATTTATGTCAGCAAAACTATTTTCGTCACTTCATGTTTATTAAAAGTTGTCGCAAAAAATACTATACAAACATCAGCAGGTATGGCACCTGCTGCTTTACTATGGTGATTAGCTACCTTGAAACCTTGTTGTTGACTAATCTCCAAGCAGATCCTACGGTGCCATAAGATAGTATCAAAGCTGGCCAGGGAGTATAGCCGGCTAAGGGAGTCAAACGGGCACCGGCACGGGAAGTTTGATACTATACATTACGCACCGTGGATCTGGTTCGAGATTAGTTGTTGACCCCAGAAAGGACATTAGTTGGTAGCGGCGTCACTTTGGGTGCAATTCACAAACAAGCCGCAAAGGGCGCTGATGAAAGTCAGCCGGTACAAAGGTGTGGTCTGATCATACAATGTATTTGCCCGCTATGCTGTGTTTGCACTTCAGCACGGCCAGCCGCCAAACATTTGAGTGACATTTGCATACGATCCTTAGTAGTTAGTGAATGGACCATTTTTTCTAGTTAGCTGCACTTGTATTGAATTGTTCTGACAGTTCATTCTAATGACGGATGTCACTCGAAACTTCCGGAAGTAAATCTTCGTTTTTATCTAGTTGTGGAGATTGAATTGTATTTGAAGAAAGTCACTTTACTTTTTGTTGTGTCAATAAAGCTTCTGCATAAGGTCATTTGCATATAATCTACCTCCATACCGTATCAGCCACACGGTAATTTACATCATTCACCCGGACGGGAGACCTGGCGCATCCCCGTCTTGTATTCAGCTAGAAGAAAAGGGTATGCCGCCCTGTAAAAGGTGGTATAACCCCCAAAGTGATGTAATACACTATATGACTCTACTACTACTACTACTACTACTGCTACTGCTACTGCTGCTGCTGCTGCTGCTGCTGCTGCTGCTACTGCTACTGCTACTGCTACTACTACTACTACAGATCTAAATATTTTATGGCGGTATGAGGTCGCCGAACTCTAGTTTTATAACAAAAACCCCTTTTATCGTGTCAATCAGACATTTATAACTTTAGACATTTACGCTAGAATAGTCAACTGCACCTTTTCTGGTGTTCACATCTTTGAGAGATTTAAAATAAAAGTATAAAAAATAAAACTAAAGCTATAAAACGTTCTACAATGCCTTATTTTTCCAATGTTACCGCCAGCAGGTCCTGAGAAGATGGACCTGTACACGTTCTACACGGCTGTGGAGCAAGGTGACGTGCAGACTGTGAGGAGGGGGCTGGAGGCTGGGGTGGACGTCAATGTCAGATTCTGGGTAAGCAAACTGATCTTGTCATGTAGGGTTACAGACTGGAAGTCAAACCTTATCTTTGTAAGAACATGATTTACCTTCACTTTGTGCCATCCTCATCTTGTGGATCCGGGACATGATTAACACTGTCTTAAAGGATAAATGCGATGATGACTTAATCTAGTCAATCAAAAACATCCAATCAAGATAAGAATGTAGTCGCTATACTGATGGAACCGTTACGAACATGGGGACATAGCTAGCTAACAAGAGTTTCATTCCATATATGTTCTTGCAGGAAAAGCTATTAAAATATGTCATTTTGTGTGACCATACCGTCTGTGTTGTCATGTTGTAACCGGTTATCCTCCCAAATGTTGCTCTATCCAGTATAACCTGACACCCCTCCATGTGGCCAGCTATAACGGGCAGACTGAGGTGGCAGAGCTGCTGATTGAGCATAAAGCTGAGGTGGACGCGAGGGACAATGTAAGTAGAAATAACTGTGTTCTGACCTCAACCCGGGACGGTCTGGCTCGTTGTTCCCAACCTAACTATTTGGTCGCGATTATCATCTTAGCATCGCTCAGTTTATCACACAATAGCGGTTAAAGTAGCCTGATTTAATCGCGCTTCCTACATTGCCGGGAGGGGCCAATTAGCCCCGGACAGCGGAGCTTGCGTTACACAGACTGCGGTTGAAGTATATATATATCGTACGTTCGTCCATCAAGTCGTCGAGGACCGCTTTTGTCATCAGTGTCGTCCATCCTTTAGGTAGTCACATGAGTTCGCAGGTGACTGTACAGCCCTATCTTCGCTCTGAAGTGTCTGTTGCGGACAGGGAAGTAAAGTGATGCTCGATGGAGGGTTGGCTGCCTGTTCCTTCCTGGCCTGCTTGAAGTAGAGAACATGGGACGACATAAGTGGAAACGATTTCTTACTTCACTCCTGACAATGTTCCCAATTCTTCCCAGTTGAAATCCGGTCATGCTTTATGTTAAATCAATGAATGAATCAATCAAATGGTTTATTCATAATAAAACAAGAGACTAGCAACCAACGGCTAAATTACGGCCTTGTTGTACAGCACCACTACGTTAGCATAAAATAAGCATACAACGTTACCTACAATCAATTCATATGTTCACAAGACGAAGTTAAAAAGTAAAAGGTTTTGCCGTATCTTTCTTTGGTACGTGCTCGTGCCGTGACAAATCTCCGACAGAAATTTGCAGTTTAATTAGAATTTTAATTTTCATCGCCAAACCTACTGTAAACCACCTTCCACAATAGCCAAACGGGAAATCTGTTTGGAAGGTTGTACACCAACAGTGACCCATAGCCGTACCTAGAGATGCCATATGATAATAAGAAACACGGTTAAATGCTTTGCGCGTAACGTACATGGTATTGATACTGATTTTGTATTGACTTGTTGTATTCAAACTTTACTTGTATGTATTAAAGGTGAGACGATACAATAACGGCAGCCGATGCTGATGGCGGCACACAGAGATCCAGACAATACGACAAGCACACAAAAAGTACAGCATATTTAAAAACAACTAAAGTAATAGTTCTATGGTAGCTATATAGAACCAAGTGTATATATGTCATAAATCAAGACGTTTCAGGAGCTGTAGTGAGTATCTAGAACTGCCTCTCATCCACATGATAACTGTTGTCCGTGTTGAACCCGCCACTACTGACCCTGACCTTCCTCCCTGTACAGCTCCAGTACACACCCCTGCATCTGGCTGCTGTTGGGGGCTACACCGGGACTTGTGAGCTTCTGATTAGTCACGGGGCAGACGTGATGGCACGGGATCAGGTGATACAAATGTGCCCCTGCAGATTATATGGATGTTAACTTGATACTAATATTGTATTGATTTGATGTACTCAAACTTCACTTTCGGGCTGAAACTCTCCTACGTGTCGTCAGTCTCGAAGGAAGAACGGGGTAGAGTGTCGCTTTAAACAGCCATCAACACTGAAGACAAGAGGAGGGAAGTTTTACATATTTACATATTTCATAAAGCCAGACAGGCTTCGTTGTCCTCGTTAGACAATGCTAGTTAGGTTGCACATGGAGAGTAACACATTTCTGA
>NC_049984.1:460115-499609 GCF_000003815.2 Branchiostoma floridae
ACACCTATTGACATTGTTTAGTTTACCAAAAATGTGATTTTTGAAGTAACGCCATCGCTAAGTTATATTTACTTCCACCTAGAATCGGGAAAATGAAATATTGCAAGAGAAGTCTTATCACGAGTTGCTGCAGAAGTCTGGCGGAGTGAAAGTCAACAGGTGTAAGGTGTTCGTGTTTGGGATGGCGGAAACTGGGAAGTCTACACTTAAGGAAAGTCTTCAAAGGGTACGTCACTTGTTCCCCAAATCCTTCCAACTTCGTTTCTGTACACAAAGGAATAAAGTACGTTAAAGATAATCTCAAAGCAGATCTATCGGGGGTGGTGGTGGGGGGGGGGGGGGGTGAGACAGCATCTAAAGACTCAACAGTGTCCAAATGCCCCCGGATACTGTTTAGCCCTTAATTAGATACTGTCTTTGCCCCTGATAGATCTGCTTCAAGATTAGGTGTAAAGTCTATAGACTCCCCAGAATGATGGGCCACACATTTCGTCAAAGCTAGACGAGTAACTCCTGTCCAACAGGGCCGCGTGGCTGCATTGCTCCAAGGACTGAAGAAGTTGTCATCAGCCGAGGAGCCTCACGACCCCACCCCAGGGGTGGATGTTGGGACGTTCGATATTCCAGGGTTGGGGGAGGTCAGCCTGTGGGATTTTGCTGGGCAGGCGGAGTACGCGGTGACCCACAGCATGTTCATGGATGCAGAGAACACCGTCTTCATTGTGCTGTACAACATCATGGACGACAGCGAGACCCAAGAACGGCAGGTAACTGATTTTTCATGTTCAACGTCAATTTAAAGTTTATTTTTCTTACTTTTGCATGGACCCTTATTGTCCCAGCAGATGATTTTAAACGGAAGTTTTGATTTTCTAATTCGTATAACGGTCTTAGATAAAAGTACAATATTTTATCAACTTTTTCTGTGCTTTGTCGTAAAGAATCTTTACAATTGCATGTTTCGCCACAGGTCCACTGGTGGCTGAGTTTCATCAAGTCCTGCAACCCAAACAGACAGCCCGACGTCATCTTAGTGGCCAGTCATGCCGACAAAGGTCACCAGAGAGAGGTAAGATATGAGGGTGCGAGGCATTTTCTGAACAAAAGCTTTGAACGAAATGACAGTAACCAACGTTAAAGGGAAAACAATGCAATGGCCTATATTATAATAACAGGAATTGACCTAATTAGGCTTTTATATCCAGACGTATGTTTCGTGTTCATATCAACGTTCAGGACAACGCGAAGCCGCTCATCTTCTTCAGCTGATGACGTCAGAGTTCAAAGATCACCTCCACATCTCAGACGAAGTCTTCCTGATGAACTGCAAGGAGACCCGAACAGCTGACATGGACCGGCTCAAGAAACTGCTGGCCACGATGAAGATGGACATGTTAGCGGTAAGTATGTGATTAAACTGTAGCAGATGATAGAGAACAATGCAGAGGGGAAATTTGCAATTATTCACAGCCAATCATTGATTTTTTATTTATATATTGCACAGCACCAGCGGCAAATGCCCAAACTGTGCGCCGAAATCATCAAGCAGCTGCCCAGCTGGTGCCAGCAGAAGTGCAGTCCAAAGTGTCCTGTACTGATGTGGCCAGCCTACGTGGAAGCAGTTAAAGAGATCGACCCACATGTGGAGGAGGACTTTCTCCTGAAGTCTACAAGATTTCTGGACCATCTGGGGGAGGTAGGATGTCTTCGTTGTGAAAAGTGTCCAAATAAAAATGTACTGATCTAGCCTGGAATCCAGCCGTATTGTGCAACGACCCATCTTCTTTGAGACTATTGGAACGATCTGATAAATCAAACTCTTGCCATACTCGGTTGGCAAGAGTGATATTCAAACATCCTTTCAGTTGAGAAAAGCCTCTAAGGTCTTTGTTTGCTCGTTTTAGTGAAGAAATTACTGGTAATTTGCTGGGTAGTTCAGGCATTATGAACGTCTGACGCGGTGGCCATGTTGATGATGATAGAACGCCTGTTCGAACGAGCGCTTGAACCAGCCAAACAGAAATCTCGCATAAAATTTCTGCGAATATTCAAATGCGGATCGTTCGAATGGTAACGGTGGCCAGACGTATTGGCAGGAAGCGTACCTCAGGGGAGCGACCAAAGCACAATACGGCTGGATTCCAGGCTAGTGCTGATCCTGTTATATCAAAACTGAACATAGAAGCTAAGAGTTTATAGTAGAATTGCTAGTAGAGCAATCGTTTGGAATGGACCGATCCTATCGAACAAGTAGAACCAGGTAGAACCCCCTATTCTATTTCGAACACCTCCGTCAAAAACAGCCCCAGTGGGACAAAAATGGCCAAAGAAAAATGCAATGCTATTTTTTGTTGTAGACTACACAGTCACCCACCGAGTATAATTGTTTTCAGAGGGATAGCCACTGCATAGCATTGTTGGTGGGCAGGATGCACGTGTAGAGCAGGGTATTTATAAGACACGGTACTCTATACTAGAAGACTTTATAGAAAGGTCTAATCAGTTGATGTGTAATACAAGCTCCCTCTCCACGTGTGCCCGACCTGCTTTCTTCTTAATTTCGTTTTTGTCATGAGCATGCATGCAGTCGTTATGCATGCAACAAACGCATTAGAAACCCTGTCACAGATATATGTACCCTGATTTTCACGTGCATCGACCACATGTCAGAAACAAGGTGATGCTATGCAGTGCCTCCCGCTTCCGCTTTGACTAAAATTATAACCCTTAGGGTAGGGAGTGTAAGGAGCGGCCCCCGGTAGAATACGGATGGTACCCAGGCTACCCACACCCCAACAGTTCCACCAAATCTTCTCGAATTCTCGCGCCCTTTCCGTTCTCACGAGACGTCAGTGATCTCCGCAGTCATGGTTCCGCCAGCGGCGCGGCAGCTACGTAAACATACACAAGCGACACTTCCTTCTCTGCATTACTTCACCATCGATAACACAAGGAAACTGGCTCCAGCGGTGTGATGAAGACCCTCAGGACCCCTCACTTCACAGTACTAAGTTAGTCTACGCTGTTCGACAGTGCCCAGTGGCGTTCTGCAGGGCGATCTTCACCAGTCCTGGACTGTTTCTTTGAAACTCGAACTGTAGTCATATATTCTCTCTAATTTACTACTTAACACTACTACCCTTCTCCACACATTTTCCGCTATGCGGTTTGGGGCCACCTCACTACGCTCGGCTTGGCCGTTGATGTCTTTGCACAACCTGTAAGCCTCTACACGCAGAGCAGAATAAAGACATCATATGCCCCAAGCCGCGTAGCTCTCTCATTGTGTCATCTCGGAGTACGTAAGAGTAATTATGGTAGGATTGCTAGTAGAGCAATCGTATGGAATTTCGCTGAAGGAAGCGACCTTTGACCTCCACTGAGCGACATCCACCGCCTGGGTCGGCCGGGCTCGCCTTTCGCTTAAGAGTCTTATGCGCTAAGAGTATCCAATATGGCATTTAAATGCTCAAGTAATTTTGCGATATATTGTCTGGTAGTCTAGGTTGCTCCGACATACTTCCCTAGAAGCATGAAATTGATTTGATGTTATGTCTTTTACTGTAACGCATAGGACCCTTGTAGAAGGTAGAAAGTGACGCATATGACACAACATTACAACTATGCCTTGCCATCTTCACCTGTCCGAAGAGTGTCGACCCCATCATTGTCCTGTAGCGGATATGCCTCATAATATGTTTGTTCTACAGACCATCTTCAAATGTCCGAGTTCTTCCGATCCCATCATTGTCCTGAAGCCCAACTGGCTCTGCACAGACGTCATCGGTCCAATGATGGCACCAGTCAACTTCCCCATTCCCCGCCCGGAGAGAACAAGCGAAGACTACGTCACTAGGGCGGAGATCCAGCGCGTCTTCCAAGACGTTGCTGACGTTGATCTCCTCATCACCCTACTGCAAGAGTTCCAGCTCTGCCACTCCTATGACGGACAGACCTTCATCTTCCCAGGGCTGCTGACACAAGCCATGCCTGACAAGATTTGGAAACTCACTCAAGAACCAAAGGCGGTCTACTTTGGGAAGCAGGTCCAGTGTGCCGACTCAACTGACATGTTCTCCTCCGGGTTCTTCCCCCGAGTGCAGATCCGCCTGATGAGGGAGCTGGAGAATCGCCCGCTGCTGTGGAGAGATGGCGCCAAGTGTGCGGACAGGAATGTGGAAGGTCTGATCAAACTCTCTCCGGACGGCCGTACAGTCAACATCTGTGTCCGGAGTGCGCAGGGTGACAAGGTGCAGTGTGGCAAGATGCTGCAGCAGCTGGAGAACACCATCGCTGATGTGCTGGATGAGTGCAGCCCAGGAACAGGCACAGTCGAGAAGGTGCTCAGCGCTCGTGCCCTGAAGGAACACATGGGGGAATTCTACTCCTATGGCAAGGAGGAGATCAGCAAGGCAGCAGCAGAGGGCGGTACAATCCTCCATCCCACCCTCGGGTACACGGAACAGGTCAGTGACCTGCTTTGTGGAGAGGATGAGGACCCGAGGCTTCAGGGCTTAGGTATGTCTTCTCAATCAATGTTTTATTGAGTAAGGTTTTCACGGGCAAACACACATTTATCGGAATTACGGCCTTACATAAAACACATGAGAACAATTCTGCAATTTTCACTTCCAATCAGGTAATAATCAATGTAACCTGGATTACCTGGTGGGAAGACTCGGAAGCTAGGAGTGTGGACTTTGATGTTTTGATGTGCAATTAAGTCAGAACGGTTTGTATTTGATGTAAATGTTCATGTTCATTCAATGGTAAAGATAAGAAGAAAATTTTGTTTTTCTGGTGCCTTCAACCCTTTAACTGTTACTAATTTGGCATTACTAATTAAACCGACTTATCAAATATTCTGTAACTAATTTGGATATGGTATACTGACAGATAATTATCAAACACTTAACTGTCACCCATTTGAATATTATTGGTAACCATAGTTTGATGATTTACCAAATTGCTACTGAACCTTGAAACACACGAAACCGAACCAAACATAGTGCCTCTCTCATAACCCTGACCAACCTATCGTGTGAAGTGCATGCGGTCTGGTTTAAAGAGCTGTGATAAATGATGTCTCATTTTCATTGACAGGAAGTATTGAACACGTGATTTTCGTAAGATTTGTTATTGTAATAATAATAACTATTATGATAATAATGACAATAATAATGATGATGATGGTAGTAGTAATAATGATAATAATAGAAGGAGTGAAACAAAGCCAAAACTAGAGGAAAGAAGCAGTCTTTATCTTTTTCGTCGGGGCATTGAGACATCAAAACCTGTCTTCGCATTTTGTTTTCAACATCCTCTTACTTTGAATGACTGAAGTTAATGAAAGGCCCAGCATCAAATTATCTTTCCATGTGTGAATGATTTTGATTTGGCTAAAAAGGAAATTCACCACAAATATAACCAGTGTGGACCTGTTGGTGATTGTTGAAAGTTACATTTACATGTATTTATCGGTACAAACTCCACAAAGGAATTTGTCTCTCTACATATATTTCAATATTATCAAATACTTACATCCGTTTGTTTTCAACTGATTGATCCATGCTTTTTTCCAGTTAACTACTTTGATGCAGTCATCAACGAAGCCAGTAACGAGTGGGATGAGCTGGCACTGAAGCTGGGTTTCAACGATAACGAGATAGGTGTGATCCGAGACTTGGAGCGTGACCAGGACAGCAGGTGCAGAGAGATGCTGACCAGGTGGAAAGGCAGGGAGGGAAGGGAAGCTACTCTACAGGTTCTGAAGGAAGCACTCAAAGAGATTGGCCACGTTCGGGTAGCAGAGATCTTAGATGGTACGTGCATGTCGTCATCCTCATTGTTGTACCGATATCTGCAGATAGTAAAGTCATTATTGTGATCAATTAGTGTTGACATCCTCTTTGTCATATTCATTTGCCGAAGCTTTGAAAAACAATACAACACCTAACATCTGCCGTAGGTAATGTAAATTGTTTGATATTTAAAAAATCTATAAACTATTAAGAAGATTCACACATTTACCACAGTTACTCATACCTCTTTTGCAATGGACCGATCCTGCTGATCGAACGCCACATCGAACAAATAGAACCGAGAAGAACCCCCTGTTCTATTTCGAACACCTCCGTCAAAAACAGCCCCAGTGGGACAGAAATGGCCAAAGAAAAATGCTATGCTATTCTTTGTTGAAGACTACATCCAGCAAGTATAGTTGTTCTGAGAGGGAGAACCACTGCATAACTTTACATTGTTGGTGGACAGGACGCACGTGTAGAGCATGGTATGTATAAGACACAGGACTCTGCACTAGCAGACTTTGTAGACCGGTCCTCTTATTAGTTGGCGTGTAATACAAGCTTCCTCTCTGCGAGTGCCCGAGCTTCTTTCTTCTTGATTTCGTTTATGTCATGAGCATGCATGCAACCATTATGCATGCAACAAACGCAGTAGAAACCCTGTCACGGATATAGAATAGTGAAATTCATCTTCAATATGCTTTGGGCAAAATGGTCAGACTGGTTTTCACCTCGACCGCATGTCAGAAACCGGGCACTCCTGTCCATCAACAAGGTAATGCTATGGAGTGCCTCCCGCTTCCGCTTTGACTGAAATTATAACGCCCTTACTGCAGCTATACCCCCCCCCCCTCCTCAAACGACTGTACCTAGTGGATCTAGCATTCAACAAAGAAAGCAGCGCATTTTTTTCGGGCCGGTCTGAGAGGATTTCAGAGCCAAAAGAGCTAAACAGAAGTCAGTCGTTTTTATCAGATAAACATAACAGCGGCGGCGGCCAGTTCTGTCCAACAAGCGCTGTTTTAACCGAGGTGTTCGAAATAGAACATGATCGAACATGGGGCGGGGCTTCAGGATCGGTCCATTGCATGCGCAGATGACTTCAAGAGTAGGAATTCCGTGTACTGATTGAAATGAATATAAGGCCCAGTATCAAATTATATCCAGTTTGGACCTAGTGGTGATTGTTGAAAGTTACATTTACATGTACTTATCGGTACAAACTTCACAGAGGAATTTGTCTCTCTAAATATATTTCAATATTATCACAATCATTTACATCCGTTTATTACATCAAGTGATTGATCCATCTTATTTGCAGTTGATGTGAAGGACTACTTTGATACTGTCATCAAAGAAGCCAGTAACGATTGGGATGAGCTGGCACTGGAGCTGGGTTTCAACTATAACGAGATAGGTGTCATCCGAGACTTGAAGCCAGACCAGGACCGCAGGTGCAGGGAAATGCTGCACAGGTGGAGAAACAGGGAGGGAAGTGGCGCTACTCCGCAGGTTCTGAAGCAGGCACTCATCGAGATTGACCAAGGACGGGTAGCAGAAAGCTTCATGGTACGTGCACATCGTTGTCGTCGTCGTTGTGCCTTTATGTGACCGATAGTAAAATGTCATTATGGTGATCTATTAGCATTATCATCTTGACAATTCTTTGTCCTATTTGTTTGTTTTTTTGGAATTAGTTGCAAAACGTTTGAAAACCAATGATAAAGTTTTAACATCTGCAGTTTAGTAGCAGAAGTGGTTCGAAGCCTTGAAAGTATATCTAGTAAATTCGCAGTTACTCGTATATCTGCTGCAGATGGGACACCGAGAGTGGCCATTTGGTGCATAAGGAAGTGCACAATTAAAATTGGCGAACATCAACAGATCTTGTTACAAACTTTCGTCGGTTTCTTGTCAAACAGGAGTAGCTGTACCTCCAAGAGGAATCGGCACTGATGGTCCGCCTGGCAGGAAGAAATCAAGTTAATTACATGACAATGGCTCCATACCAGCAGATATCAGAGTAAGCGTCCATCCAGCATAAACCTACCGCAAGAGAATACCGCAAGAGAAGCTGTTGTGGTACATGTTTATAGTTAGCCGGCTGTGTCGAGAAACAGCTTAGTGATTTACAATAATCAACATGACATGATGTTAAAAGTACTAAAGGTATCACGATTGTTGCTTGTATCCTTCCGTGCAAGTTCGAAAAACACTGTAACGTAAACTGTTTCATGTTCTCCGAGAAATCAATGTTTTGTGTTCAGTTAACACCTCGCGGAAATGCGTGCGACAACCCATATTGCGTCCTTATAGCCAGAGATTTACAACACATAAAACTATAAATATTACATTCCATAAAATTGATTGAAAGCTAGCCTAAGGCATCCAGAGAGTCATTCTGCTCAGTTGAAATTTGATCATGGTTTATACATTTTAAACTCATGTGTTTAGTTGTATTGTTGCAAAGTCTGATCTCACAATGGAGGAAAGAGTTTCTGGTGGCATAATGCAACAGTAATCTATTTCATAGTTTGCCTTTCAATGCAAGCTGTATTTGTTTCTTATCATGGCCATGCTTTTTCGTTACACACTTTTTCGCTTGTACATTTGAATTGTTTCATTGAATAAACCAGGCATCACATCATCACATCTATCATATTCACAGTAGGTATATGGGCCCACCTGAATATTACAGAATTGTCATTGCTGAATACATGTACATGCATATTACATTTGTGTTAAGAATATGTTCCGGGAGGTTGCACCTAGAGCCTAAATGTGATAAGATTCTTAAAATTCTTAGCATGATCGCCAAAGGCCCAAAAATAGAGTGAAATTGTAAAGAGAAGTGGATCTACACAATGTACCCAACTTTCTCATAATACAAAACTGTTTGAAACCTCAGACTTTCAACAATATGAAAGAGTACCTTCTGGAAAGCCGCTGAAAACAGTAATAACAACGGAATGTGACTAATATGCAGTTCGGCAATCGTTGATCTCTTCATGATCCAACCTTGTACAAGTAATGAGATCCCATTATATTTCTAGGACATCATTGTGCAGATGTCTTCTATAATCTGCTGTTTTGCTGTAAGGCTATTTTGTTAGTCACAAAAGAAACTGACGCAAAATGTGAAAATTTGTACTGTATAAAATTGATATAAACGGAAATTAGCACTACCTTCTGGAGTTTAGGACTTTAAGAAGGGTATCTGTGGTCGGCAGGTAACGATATCGGCCTCATTTGTACATGTGAGAAATGCACCAGAACCCAACATCATCGTAGTTGCTGGCGTTAATTCTTTGTGCAATGTGCATCCAACATTCCATTGCACTGCGGTCCGCATCTACCGATGCATTGATATCCCTTTGGTAATTCAAAATGATTCAATGAACACGAAAATGAGCAGATAGTAGTTCGGACACTGATCACATTATGTTAACGTTTGATTGGACATAGAAGTAGGATGTTATAAAAGAGCCTTTAGGCATTCCGACCTTCCCTGCACTACTACTAGCTATGATATTTCACTATTTATACGCCGTGTTATGTAATAAAATCTTATGAAATGTTATATAAACGTGTATACGTAACTGTCAACGTGTAGCCAAGCCCTTCGCGCGTAGCAACCAGCCATACCAGCAGGACATGAGAACCAAAGCAAAGAGTTGCACCTATATAGCATAACTCTACAGGGAGTCAGAGTATTCGTCGCCACAACAAACAGTTAATGCCAAGCCGACATTTCGGTAGGCAATCTCCCTGCCTGATTTGACAATGATCAAGTCAACAAAGGAAAATAGCTTAGAAAATATAGTTCTGTCTAACGCCAGGCTTTTGCAGAACAAGGCAGAAATTTATCAGTCATCAACTGCCTGATCTTCCGTTACTTTGAGCTAGACAGACTCTGGGCGTTTTGATTTTGCCGCCAAACTACCTTACGTAGTTTAGCAACCATGGAGACGACAAACATATCTGGTGATAAAGGTTCAAAGTACCCAGTCTGGCCAACCTGTTTGTCTCGTGATGGGGTTGGACAGATCAGTACTTTCAGGGTTTCCTTGGTATTTTCTGGTTCTATGTTTGTCAAATACGGCGGCATGTCTTGTCAGTCGTCCATCAGTGTACAGTGCGACATAAGATACTTTTTGCATAGAGTCATAAAAGAACAGTAAATAAATAAATAAAACTAAAAGATTAGGCAATGATCAGACAATAGCTTGGAACGTAGCGTATGTCTGCAGAACAAGCCAAAAAATTGTCACCCACTAACTGCCTGATCTTCTGTAATGTTGAGCCAGACTGACCCTTAGCGTTTTGATGTTGCCGCCAAACTACGTAGTTTTGTAACCATGGGGACGACAAATACGTGTCTGGTGATAAGATTTAAAATTGCCCAATATGGTGTCATAACAGTTCGTAATGCGTTAAGTATTGGATAGGTATAAGTTTTGAGGGGTTTGTTAAAATTGAGTAAGGTGCAAACTTAACAACGGGGGGAATAAGGAGCACGGCTTTTACTGTTGTGTGCGCTTTTCTGTGATCCGCTGTTTGAACTTTCCCTGCTTATCAGGTGTTGATTTACCAGCTCCGAGTGGGACGACAAACACAGGAAAGTCTGGTGATGAAGGTTCAAAGTCTCCAGTCTGACGCACCTGTTCGTCTCGTGATGTGGGGGCGGCCGCCATGTTGAAGAGTTCGGTTGTCCCGTCTACACGGCAAAGTTAGCGGATAAACAACGCCAGGAACAGCTGTCTGGTCCATCAGGGCTGCAGGTATGGTTGCTAGGCATTATAAGAAACAGGGTTTGAAATACCATGGGGACATAAGCGTTTGGCATACTAAAACCTACAAGTCATACCTATACAATAAACTGAAGTTGACTACTACTGTTTGAATATATAACGTACATACTATTAGGTACCATTTCATTTGTCAGCAGAACTACTTTCATGTCAATTCATGTTTCTTGAAAGATCGTTTGCTTTGAGAACATGAGAAGGTATGGCACCTTCTGCCTTACTATGGTGATTAATTTGAGACCTTGTTTACCCCGGAAATGACGTTATGATTGGTTGTTCGCCGCATGAAGTATAATTCACAAACAACCCGCAAAATGGCGCTGTTGAAAGTCAGCCGGTCCAAAGGTGCGGTCTGATCATATTGACCCGCCAGGCTGTGTTTACTTGTCACCACAGTCCGCCGCAAGGTAGAATATATCTGATCGGTACATTTGCAATAAATCCCAGAACTTGTCACCTTTCTTTGTCAGCTCCAAATTAAAATGTACATATTTCATCAAATTCTAAAAGAGGTGAAAATAGTTTACAGCGTGAAAACTGTCAAAGGCATTGACGTATAACTATTACAATGTTTAGATATATTAGAAGCTCAATACAAATTGTGGCCCAGGTATTGTAGGTACAGATATTGCTGATTTAACATATACATGTATTTGCTGTGTAGAAGACCTTATAAAATCCCGGTATATCATGACAATTAAACAAATAGGTGATGCTGCTGAAAGCTATGACAGGCGTTTACGCTAAAATAATCCGCTGCGCCTTTTCTGGTATTTGCAGCTTTGATGAATGCTATATATTAGCATGAAAGCTCATCTGTGTTGATAAAATACATATTGAAGTTTTTCAACTGTCATACAACACAAATTATTCTCACCTCGAATTTTCAGTCGCACTTCCGTCGACCTTCTTCAGGAGTGACGATTCAGTTACTCTGATCACGTGACTTAGAGACACGTGATTCAAGTAACGAATCATACATGTAACTGCCTGGCATCTACATTAGAGCACATCAGCCGACGCTCAACAGAGACGGGGGCCGATATCGTCTGCCAGGCATTTATGATTCGTTACTCGTTATTCGTTATGATACAAATAACGTGTCTCTAAGTCACGTTATCAGAGTAAGTGAATCGTCACTCCTGAAGAAGGTCGGCGGAAGTGCGACTGAAAATTCGAGGTGAGAATAATTTGTGTTGTATGACAGTTGAAAAACGTCAATAAGAATGCTATAAATCTGTATCTGTATCTATATAGCCGGTATAACCGCCATTCGGCGTAACACACCAGCTTCGATATATTTACATTTTCTACAAAACATCATTTTCCAATGTTCCCCAGCAGGTTCTGAGGAGATGGACCTGGGCACGTTCTACGCGGCTGTGGAGGAAGGTGACGAGCAGACTGTGAGGAGGGGGCTGCAGGCTGGGGTGAACGTCAATGTCAGGAGAGGAAGGGTAAGCAAACTGATCTTCTCATATAGCATTCAAGCCTGACGCTTTTGCCAGCAGAGCATGATGAACAACACTTTTATGGAGGCAAGGTGATTATGGGCATGATCTAGTCAATCAAGCCTATCACGATGTCTTTAAAATCTTGATATCTAAACTCCTTTCTTCTAACAACACTGTTGCTGTTTGTACAGTCGTATATCGATACCTTCCAGGTGGCAAATGCTGACAAACGCTTTAAATTTACGTTTCGCCTCCATGCGTCGTTAGACTTTTACTTCAATCTTCGGACGAGTTTTGGCATCAAAATTGCCATCTTATACTAGTTATACGCCCACCGTGACAATAGCGTTGGTTTGGTGTAGTTATCATAGATACTTGTAGATACTCTCATTCTGTTTTAGGTGTGTGTATGTGTTCAAATTGTCACGTGTACGGGTCGTTGAGCATGTAAACAATAAACGAAAAAAAAGCATGAATTTTTGATATGATATGAAAACAAACCTGTTTATGTCGGTCAAACTAAATGTGCACTATTTGTTCTGAAGCGGGTCACGTGATAAGTGGAAATGACTGATTTTTTTTTCTCCAGACCTGAACCATGTCAGTATGTCTCACGGTTCCCTTGTCACGTTTCTTCACTCATTCTCAGTCAGATTATGGTCGCAAGCAAAACAGTTAGGTAAATAAAACAACATTTTCACATAAACGGACAACCGGAAAGCTGTTTTTCGTCTTCTGCTTCCAAACATGAATTCAAACCTGTCTGGATATAGCTGACGTTAGTATTCGAGTAGTCTCCTTTTATAATAATGTTAATCACTATCCACTGTCACTTGTATGTCCCCTATGCTTCTGTCGTGTACTTACCATTACCCTTCGGGCGCGGACATGGCAATTAACTTTCCTTTTATTTGTAATATAAGTTTAAAAAGCGAAAGCAAATATTTACTATTTTACTTTAATCGATGAAACCACTAAAAAACAGCCTTCTGAAATATCTGAAGAAGGAAATGCATTTGGAAAGTTGTATAAAATATCATAAAAGCTGACAACAGGGATAAACAACGATATCACTGTCCTCACGGTGCTCCATAAATGAACGTATACAGTACACAGTGTAATGTTTATGCTCATGAGTGGGTATGGCGGGTGAACTTCACCTCATGCTGCTTCTTATCCACGTGATGACTGCTGTCCGTGTTGAACCCAACACTACTGACCCTGACCTTCCTCGGTGTACAGGTCCAGTGCACACCCCTGCATCGGGCTGCTGAGGAGGGCCACACCGGGACTTGTGAGCTTCTGATTCGTCATCGGGCAGACGTGATGGCACGGGATAAGGTGATACACACTTGTTTTACATTGACTCGAGAGATTACATGGATGCGGAACTTTATAATGATGAATTGATTAATGTTTACAAACTTCTGCCCCCGTGAGAAAAAAATCACTCTTTGCTAATAGTTGTCCGTGTTGAACCCGCCACTACTGACCCTGACCTTCCTCCCTGTACAGCGCCAGTCCACACCCCTGCATGAGGCTGCTGCTGGGGGGCACACCGGGACTTGTGAGCTTCTGATTCGTATTGGGGCAGACGTGATGGCACGGGATGGGGTAATACACAGTCACTTGTTCCAAATGGACCCTACAGATTCCATGGATGATAACTTGATACTGGTATTACATTGTCTACACGTATTTAAACTTGTATTTGTATTTATCAAAAGTGCGACGATACAATAACGGGTCAGCCGCGGAGACAATACTGATGGCGGCTGCCCGCAGAGGTCCAGACAAAAAGACATTAGCACACAATAAGTACAGCATATCTAAACACAACAAAGGTAACAATTCTAAGGTGACAATACAAAACCGATTGTACTTGTGGTATGAAATCAAGACGTTTCAGGAGCTGTATATTGGGCATCTAGAACTGCTTCCCATTCACATGATGACTGTTGTCTGTGTTGAACCCGCCACTACTGACCCTGACCTTCCGCCCTGTACAGAACCAGTGGACACCCCTGCATCGAGCTGCTTTTGGGGGCCACGCCGGGACTTGTGAGCTTCTGATTCGTCATGGGGCAGACGTGACGGCATGGGATGAGGTACATGTAATACATACTTGTTTCAAATAGACCGTACATATTATATGTATGTAACCACTTACTTTACCGTAGCTTTACTCTAATACTAAAGGAAGGCAAAGACGGTTCGACTAGATTCTGGTCCCAGTGAAGTACATTTATTGGAGCACAACAATACAATCAGGTAACAACAATGACAATCAATGCACAAAGGAATCCCTAACCATGACACGAGCCGTTTGACAATATTACATAAGGTCGGACATTGCGTTGTGTTTCACTATACTATACAATACTATACTCACAGTTACAGGCACGGATCAGGCTTCAATGCGGCTCGGCGGGTATTCCAGTTACGACAGTGCACGTGCTCCTCTGTACAGACTGTTCTCTTACATGGACTGAACTCCTAACTCTAGTTTGCTGTTCTATTTATCTTACACTAATTAGTCGGCGTTATTCTATTGATATTTATAAACCAGTCCTGTTACTTTTAACACACAAGTACAAGGTTCCGTTGGGCAGACAATCCTATTGTCTTGTAGAATAGAACTGGCAGACAAGGAGTTAACACTTAGACCAGAGACTACACTTCAAAGACTGCTACATGCATACATAATATACCAGGTGTGAACGCAAAGACAAACATCACTGTTGCTATGGGCTGTAACTAAACATACATAGAAGTAAAGACAGTATCAATAACATTATATCCTAAAATGACCAAATATCACATTGTTACATCTACCTCCCTCCTTCGAAAGAAAAGGTGCTCCCGCACCTTGTCACATCTTCAAGAAAGGACAAAAATACATAATCAATTTTTTACCTTGGGCAACAAAGTGGTACAGAAAATGAACACTTTTTAACACAGGTATTCCAGAATCTGAGGGCAAATGTTTTTCTAACGTGTATAAAGAGGCGGGTTTTCAGATAAATCAATTGTGAGCTTCAATAACTTTGTCTGTCCCGCAAACAATCATGTCCCTGATGCTTCCCATAGAGGTACACATATATACAAACATTGTCTGTTCTTACACTGTAAAAGACATTGCCAAAATAGCAGAATAGCAGAGCGGGAAATTGTGTTTTTTTACAACGTTTAAACAAGACAATAATGTACACAGCACTCAAGCAAACTGGCTTATATCAACGCCACGACTCCATATGAAATATAATATATAAATATATATATATATATATATATATATATATATATATATATATATATATTGTGGTTCTCCTGTCGATCGGCCAGATGAGGAGGCAGACAGGCTTTATGCTGCCACTGCGCCACGCGGTCCCATATATATATATATATATATATATATATATATATATATATATATATATATATATATATATATATATATATGATAGGTGTTCGTCCAACATACTGGATATCCTCGAGGTTCTGCATTCAACCCCGCCGACTGAGGTGCCTATGTTTGCCTCGGTAAAGCTTCATCTCCCAGCTGTTGATCTGACCAACCTTGACGTGTCCCTGTGTCTGCAGGAAGTCAGGATGGTTAGACAAGAGATGGCTGTTATACGGGAGGTCTCGCAGGACAACTTCAGGCTCAGATCGGAATACGCTAAAACCATGGCGGACAACGCCCGATCGGTCGCGAACCTGGAATCTGAGCTTGCCTCACTCAGAGCTTCTTCGCGACAACAAATCTGATCACACGAAGGACGTCCAGAACAGATGCGTAGGATCTGTGCTAAGCCAGGATAAGTCGGCACTTGTGCTAAGCCAGGATAAGTCGGCACCTCCTCCTCCGACCCCTCGCTTAGTATGTAAACAGCGCCAGCTAACTGTAGTCCCGACAAGAACAACAAGATTGGCTTCCTCGCCTGCCAGGCCCAGTGTTACTGACGACAACAGCGGCTTTACGCGTCGTCGACGCGGCAAGGCCATCGTCGGTAGGGCGTCCAACAAAGGATCCCTCGTAGTGGCGAAACCCCGACCTGTTGAGGTGTTTGTGTCGAGACTCAGTGTGGAAACATCCGCTGAATCCTTGACCCAGTTTGTACACGACAACGAGATGGAGCTTGTAGACTGTGAGAAACTGGAGACGCGTTTCAACTCCTATGCATCCTTCAAGCTGGTGATTGGAAAAGCCGACTCTGACAAGATCTTGTTACCGGAATTTTGGCCCAGTGGTATCCTGGTAAGGAAATTCTACCAAAGAACTGCCCCTCGTGATAACTAATGGATAAAAATCAAGGACAGTTGACTTCAGTGAACGTTGTGTCTTACAACTGCCGATCGCTCAAAAACTCTGTTCAAGTTGTAAAAGACATTTGTAACACTGCTGACATTGTCCTACTGCAGGAACACTGGTTACTACCGCATGACTTGCATCTTTTATCTGAACTTGATGCTGATTTTTCAGCTTATGGTACCTCCCCCGTTAACACGGAAGAGGGTTTTCTTCAAGGTCGCCCATATGGCGGTGTAGCTGTCCTCTGGAGGCAGAACATTGGTCTAGAGGTCAGTATCGAGAGTTGCGATGAGGATCGTATTTTAGCTGCTATTGTTACCTTTGCCAGAATGGCTAAGGTTATGTTTTGGGCTTGTGAGTCTCTGTGTGTGTGTGTGTGTGTGTGTGTGTGTGTGTGTGTGTTAACAGCATAACTCGAGAAGCCTTGGATGGATCCCGATGATATTTGGTAGGTAGGTAGGGGTCGGGAAAACGAAGGTCAAGTTCGATAATGGGCCCCCTAGTGGCTTGCTAAGGTACTGCAGCGGAAACTCAATTTTTTATATCTCATGTTCTGGACATGCTGTGGTCATGATTTTTGAGAGGTAGATAGCCCTTGGGGCAGAGAGTACGTGCTGTAAGTCTGGGCCCCCTAGCGGCTTGTTTGGAACTGCAGCCGCCGATTTCCTTTCATACTTTGGATGAGAATAACTCGAGAACGTGTAAATGGATCGTCATGATTTTTGGTATGTAGATAGCCCAAGTAATAATGTTCATAATGAGATACTAATTATGCAAATCAACAGCTAATTTGCATACTTAATGAGGAAAGTTTATAAATCAACTGCATTTCATGATAGGACTTTCAAACTTGTCACATATATAGATGAGAAGGAGAGAAATATCATTGCATATTCATTATGCAAATGAGGGCCTCATTTGCATAATTAATGAGAAAATAGGAACATCTTGACGGATCGTCATGACTTTTGGTATGGTTCCGGGTCGGAGTTTAAATCTGACCGGAGTTGGCGTAAGGATGTAGTAATAGGCCGGAAGTGCGGTTTGGTTTCCTATGTTTTGGTGCCGATTTCCATAAAACCGTTATAGCTGTATATGAATCTTTTTATTTTCTGAAAAGCATGTTGGTTGTAGCATTTGTTGGTGGCGTAATGTTGATCGTGCAGCGAAGACTTTGTGCTACTATTTCGTGCCATCGGCAATGTGACCTTTTCGCCTGATGACCCGGATCGTGCGTTCTATGTGCGCCATGGGTGGGTTGGGGTCATCGTAGATTGCGGAAAAGTTATCACATGGAATTTTTTCATTTTCATTTTTCAGATTTATGAAGTAATGAGCTTTATTGGTTTGTAGGCGGTTTCCCTGGGAAAATTCGTTTTTTTCGCGCAGCCGTGTTTAGAAAATGCGTAAAAATAACCCCCTTTTTCAAAAAGTTACTTCTTTCGTCATTATTCACCCAAAATTGTGTAGCAATATTAACCATGAAATCAGTGAATCACGAAGCTGCATAACACCACTTTCCATCAGAGTAATGAAAAATTTCGGCCCATGTTCCTTTGGGAAGTCACAGTCCTTTCGGCCGAGGGTGTCAGACTTGCTACGAAATCAGAAAAAAAACTCCGGTCCGAGACCGTATGTAGATAGCCTAAGTACAAACTTACATAATGAGATACTAAGTATGCAAATTAACAGCTAATTTGCATAATTAATGAGGAAAGTTGATAAATCCTCTGCATTCCGTGATAGCACTTTCAAACTTGTCACATATGTAACTGAGAAAGATGGCAGAGAGTAAGAGGTGTATGTTTGGGTCCGCTAACGTCTTTTCTTGAACTGCAGGAGCCGGTTTAGTTTCCTACTTTGAGAGGAATAAGTCAAGAAGGGATGAAAGGATCATCATGATTTTTGGTATGCTGATAGCTTAAGTGATGCTTGATACAATTCAATATTATTGTGTAAATAGGGACCTTTGTACATGTATAAGCAATGGCAAAATGTTATGAACCAACTCCAGGCATATAAAATAAAATGTAATGAGTAACACATTTATGTCTACAGACATCATTCTACATAACAAACCTGGTTTATTTGGCAAAGGTATGTGTTCGTGGAACTCTAGTTAAGTCTGGAGACAGACAAATGCGTCTAGTGTGTTTTTACATGCCAACCGACTGTGTCAATCATGTTGATCTGTTTATGGAAAATCTTGGTAAGATTGAGGCACTTTCAAATGATCTAGGTATCTCTAACATCTGTATCATGGGTGACTTTAATACCCGTCCTGACGGGCGGTTTGCCCCTATGCTGTATGAATTTTGTCAGGACAACAACCTCCATGTCAGCGACGCTGAGTTGCTTCCCAGTGACACATTTACGTACCTTAGTGACGCTCATGGGACAACATCTTGGTTGGACCATTGCGTCTGTTCCGAAACTATGCATAACAGCATCTCTAACATGAAGGTTGATCATGGCTTCCTGTCGTCCGATCACTTTCCACTGCAAGTATAGTTCCACTGGGAGCCATTGTTTGTAAACACAGCTGAGAATCCACCTATGAATGTTAATACCCGCCTCACATTATATACGATCTTCGGACGTACATCGCGATCGCAGGAAGGTCGGCTGATTTTAAGATCTTAAGATGGTCTTGCGTATTTTTCGCCCAAAATCTGTCCCCCTCACATACAAACGAGCCTCGTGCGATCGACGGTGAATAAATCTATGATAATGAACCTCCCATGACCTCTTGCACGCGGACAAGGAAACACAAAACGTTCCTCAAAAAAGGCAAGAGATCAAAAAATGTTGCTTATTTTGTTGTCGGACGCGCTTGCCATGCATCTTCATCAGGGGGGCTGCAAGAGTTTTTGGAATGCTCTGCGTTCGCAAAACCACTCCAAGCCTAATCTTCCCAACACGGTTGATGGTTACACAGGGGCTTCAGAAATTGCCAATATGTGGAAAAACCACTACATTTCCCTGTTTAACTCGGTTAATTCCACTAATCACAAGCCATCTGTTCTGCATGCAATGGAATCCGATGTTAGCGATGTAACCACGGTAACAGTAGGAGAGGTATGTGATGCTATCAATGACCTACTCAATGGGAAGGCTAGACGTGCAGGGCATTTCAGCTGAGCATCTTAAAAATGCCGGGCCCCAACTACCCGTTCTGCTTTCTATTTTAATCTCTTCTATGCTTAGACACGCCTTTGTGCCACCTAACATTCTGAACGTTGTGCTTGTCCCTATATTGAAGAAGCCCAGCTGTAATGCTTCAAACAAGGACAACTACCGTCCTCTCGCAATAGCTAGCCCCTTGTTAAAAGTCATTGAATCTGTACTATTAAAACGCCTTGAAGATTTCTTATTCTCCCCGAGCAACCAGTTCGGATTTAAGAAGAGGCATGGTACCGATCTATGTATATTTGCCCTCAAAGAAATTATTCAGTATTATCGACAAAGGGGCTCTCCTGTATTCGCATGTTTTCTGGACACTTCCAAGGCGTTTGATCGTGTAAACCACTGGACATTGTTCAAGAAACTTATGGATCGTGGGGTTCCGATGTACCTAGTTAGATTCCTGGTCGTGTGGTATAGCACGTTGTCCTTCTGTGTCCGTTGGGGCCACACCCTTTCGGATACGTTTACTGCTATGAATGGCTTGCCTCAAGGCAGCATATTGTCACCCATCTTGTTCAATGTGTATGTATCTGATTTGAGTACCGAGCTGCTGAGGTCCGGTGTGGGTTGCTATGTAGGTGACACCTTAGTCAACCACTTGATGTACGCGGATGATATTTGCCTCGTCTGTCCGTCTGCTAAAGCGTTGCAGAAACTGATCAGTATTTGTGAGCTCTTTGGAGCGGATATTGACATGGTGTTTAATGAATTGAAAACACTATGTATGTATTTCCCGTGTCGCCGCTTCCGCATGAGTATGTCACTGCCGCCGCTGATGCTGTACGGTACCGCCTTAAAGTATGTCCCTTCTACCACGTATCTTGGGTATATAATTACCTCTGATCTTTCGGATGACGCAGCAATCCGAGCTCATGTCAGAGGCTTTTATTCTCGGGCAAATTCGCTCCTCCGACGGTTCCGTTACTGCTCAGCGGCGGTAAAAAGTGAGTTGTTCTCAGCGTATTGCTCCCAGATGTATTGTGCTCAAATCTGGAGTAATTACAGCGTGAGTGCTATCTCAAAGCTACGAGTGGCGTACCACAGCGCATTGAAACTGCTCTTTTCGGTCGGCAGGCATACAAGCACAAGTTAGTTGTTTGTGAATAACCGTACCGACATGTTTGACGCAAGGCGTCGCAAGGTCACCTATTCATTTGTAACACGCTTGCTGTCGTCTGACAATGATATAATCCGAGTGCTTGTACACTCGGACGGCTTTTGCCTTAGCACATTCTGGCGACACTATGTAAATAACAGTAATAAGTGTAGCTTTTTAAATCTTTGTACTGTGCCTGCTTTTATGGGCCACGGGCCTGATACAAATAAATAAATAATATCACGAAACATAGATAGGAATGTGAATGTCTGATGAACCGCCTTGCCGAAATAGCGGAGCCGAAAACTGTTTTTGATAAAGTTTTGGGTGGGCAATCTTTAAATAACACGGTACACAGTTGTGTAGTACTCAAGCTCAATGGCTTATGTGATATGATTTAATGTACGTTACAGAAACATGTAGCGTGACATTTACATTGACACACAAAATAACACGTATCTATGTTTTCTCCCTGTACAGAATGGGAAGACTCCATTAGATGTAGCTAGAGACCCGCGTGTCCTGAAGGTGTGCAACGTCCTTTTTGAGTCATGACATGGGTCTTACAATTACTTCTGAGGGTTGTGTTTTACATTAAAAACATTGGTAGTTTCATTGTTGTTATACTAAAGACATCGATAACATTGTCTGCATCTCTCACTTATGGAGGGACTAACGTTTCTCGTGTGAACGGCCGACATCCCAACTTTGTTTACTTTCATTTCCTTCTGGACCCCCCCCCCCCCCCCTCGGGTTCACGGAACAGGTCTTGCGAAATCCGGGGCTTGATGGCTTAGGTACGTCTTTTTCGATTGTCAATGGGAAGAATAAATGTAACCACACCCACATGCTATAAAACATACAAGATGAGATAGAAATATAATCCATTTGTTAGCCTTTTCGTAGCAATAGGCATGCATGTATTCAACTAGGAAAAAGAACAAAGTTAACCTTTCTACAGGCCTGCTGTGTCACGGGTACTTATCATTACACATGTATTTGTGATTGTATAATTGTACAATAACAATTGTACCCTTTTGGAAGTTCACTTTATATTGTATTATTTTAATTAAGCGTATAATGCTGCTAACCCTAATCGTTCTGGCAGTTAAAGAAACCAACTCAGTTAAATCAATTCCGTATCTGTCCAGTATCAATTTCATAACTGTCTGAAGAAATAAGTAGCTCGCATGTCGAGCACATTCATGCAGCAAAGTGGAATGCATGCACCAGGGTTTCTGTCTTCCAGGTGACGCTGACGTGCCCGTTGAGATTCTTCTACGAGGGCCGGAGATGGCCAGGTTGTACTCTGAAGCCTGCAGTCAGGGGTCGCTGCCCATGCACAGCACACGGGTTCCGGTGGTGGGTCAGTACAGGTCGGGCAAAACCTGCCTAATCAAGAGGCTGATGGGAGAAACGGTCAGGAAGGAGGAGGAGGAACCCATCACGGATGGAATCGACATCATTTCCGATGTGCAAACCAAGACATGGAAGAAGTCACCAGGTTTGTAAACCATGTTCGTCCTGTCTCTGATGAAGTCTTCCCTCCATATTCATTATATCCCTTGTATTCATCATAATGTTTCAGATAATCGAGATATTGATTCTGCTCCACTCATTTCACTTTACAGAGGAGATAGATGAGTTAGCAGGACCGTTGCTCCAGAAAGAGACCACAACAGGTGATACTTCCTAAAATGGTAAAGTCAGTGCTGCTTTTGTCTTGAAAGAAATGACTTTCAAAGCTAAATGCTTTCGGTAATTTAGTGATGAACGTTTATTTTGTGTCTTTTGACAGAGACCAAGCATGAGACCTCACTGTCACAACAGGAAGCAACAAAGACACCAATACAGGCATCGGAAGGTGAGTTCATAAGTACAAGAGGTGTCAATTACTTTCAAGTTGGTAGGTATCAAGTCAATTCAGTACCAGGACACCTCGACCCCTAACGGATCAGTACGTTTCGACACCTTAGTAATTACATTACATTTACATATATATCAAAAGATTTTTCATCAACGGCTAACGAAATGCCTGTCCCAACATAAAAAAAACTAGTGTTCTTAACTGTCAGCCATGCGTTTCATTTCTCAAAATCAAAATAACGAAATCAAACATAGCGTAAAGAATGAAGTAATACGCTTGGCTTCCAAAAAAGAATGGGCTCCAAATGCGTAGGTTTTAGAACGGGGCTTGGCGGCTGGATCATCAAAACGTACTAAGACGACAGGTTTTTACCAAGTCATCCAGCGGCGCTATCTATTTCGTTTTTCCGAGTATACAAAAAAATCTATGTGGGGAGGGACGCGCGCTACCCGAGTCATCGACGTGTTTTATGTCTCTCGATCAATCGAAAAAGTTTTATCCAATAGCTAGCGTTCTCAATTACAAAACCTATACTACATTAGAAGTTATTCAGAATCGATTTCAGGTGGAAAGAAATTATATGACATGTATGATGGTTTTCACTTGAATAGTAAAAACTGTGTTCATTTACTTATTTTTTCCGTCCATAAATTTTTACCATGGTCACAGCACACTATTGCACTCTTTGCAGGGCCGGAAAAGGATCATGAGGAACAAACCGAGCCAGACCGTCCAAGCAACGAGTATAACAAGCAATCTGGGACAGAATTTCCAAGCGAGGAGCATCAGGATAAAACTCAACCAGAGTTGCCAAACAACGAGCAGCCTAACATCGCGGATACAAGGTCGAATGTCACCTCAGAGAAACACCATACCGTTGTCATTCCAGACAACGTGCGTGAATCTGCAGAGAGGATGCGCAATGCGGGTATTACTGAGGAAGAGCTTGGCACTGCTACACATCCGCGTCTGTCCTTCTGGGATTTCGGCGGCCAGGCGACTTACTACGGGACCCACCAGTGCTTCATCACCCACCTGGGAGTCTACATTCTCGTCATGTCTCTACTGCAGAAACTGTCGGACAATGTTCCGGATCTGGACTACAAGGCATCGGTGGACAACTTGAGAACGGGAGGAGGTACGTCCTGAATACCCGTTTGCTTTAAAATCACCCATCGTCCGCAAGATACTTCGTAGACATCACGATTCTAGTAATAAAAGTAGTGTAGTAAAACACTTTTTAACACTGATTCTGTAAAAGCGTACCATTATTGTTGTTTCCACAGACTACCTGGACCACTGGCTCAACTCTATTTACTCTCAAACTCAGCAACACAAAGTACAACCTCCAGCCATAATTGTCCTCACGCACAAGGACATGGTTTCTGAGGTGCGTTTATTTTTGTTTTCACAGGGAAAACAGTCTCTTTCCCGTTACTACAGTATTAATTGCAAACAAATATATTGGTATTCTAGAGAATTACATTAAGAATCACAAACAATAGATTATGAGCTATATCGTAGGGGGCAAACAGTGGGTGAACACATTTTGCTGCAATTATTGTTGTAGTTGCAAACAAAATTTAGATTATTTGTGTTCTACAGGAATACATTGAGAAATATAAAGAGGAGATACGGAGTCATATCGAGGGAAAAGCGGCAGGAAGGTTGGTCATGCCAGACATTTTTGCAGTGGACAACACAACAGAGGACGCAGCTGTTGATGAGATCCGTGAGTACATACGGCAGGTGGCGAGAAGCCTGCCGCACATGGGAGAGAAAATCCCCATCTCGTGGCTGCATCTCAAGTCTAGACTGACCAAAAGGCGGGAGCAGGGGAAAAAGTTCCTCAAGTTCCATGAGATAGTGCAGCTTGCCCAAGATCTTGACATCAACATCAAAGACAAACGCACCCTCGCCACTGTTCTCACCTTCTTCCATGACCGAGGTGACATCATCTTCTTTGACGAACCCGGTCTCCGTGATGACGTCACCCTACAGCCACAGGTGATGATCGACACCTTTAAGACCATCATCACAGTACCTGAGTATCAGCAGGACAGACAGGATCCGAAGGTGAAGAAGATGTGGGAGAGACTGGAACGAGAAGGAGTCCTCAGCGATGAGTTGCTGACAAGGATCTGGAAAGAGAGGGATCGACAGCTGGAAGAGAAAGGCAAGAAACCATTTCTGATCCAACACAAGTCCTTCCTGACGGTGCTCATGGAGAAGTTCTATCTCATCTGTAACGCCACACCCATCAGCGATACGAGCGAGGAAGCCCAGGAGGAAGAGATCCGGTATTTCGTTCCCGCACTTCTCAGCTGCAAGAGGGGTGACGCCGAGCTGTATCCCGGCAACATGCATAAATGTCCTCAGGCGCTCTACTTCGTGTTCAGCGAGAAGTTTCTACCCAGCGGCATGTTCTGCCGTCTACAAGCCTTGTGTGTGCGCAGATTTGGCCTGAAAGAGTCACGCGTATTTACCGGCTGTGCTCGCTTCCCTACAGACAAAGAGGAGGAAACATTCGTCATCACCAAAGTCAACCACTACTTGAAGGTGGAGCTTCTGTCGTCCTCTGAAATCTTCACAGAAGGCCTGCGCGTTAGGAAGTTCCTCAGTAGCGCCTTGTTTGAGATCAAAGAGAAGTGGATCCCCTGTATCCAGTACGAGCTCAAGTTCTGCTCTACACAAACAGAGGAAGGAAGTGAACCGGCATTCCAGGGATTGCCAACAGGTGACGGGCCAGTGGAACAAGATTCAAGGTAAGGTGGATCTATGGATCTACTGATCTACGCCACCTTTGTCCATTTACATTTGGACAATTGTGTAGATTCATGTCATGTCATCTTTTGAGTCCATACTTCAAGCAGACAAAAGCTCTAAATCAGCAACACTGTAATGGAAAGAAATATCTTCAGCACGGTACATTTTGACTTGCAATAAGCGAAGAATAACTGATTCCATGCACAGTTTTCCTTTTTCAGAGTACCATCTGCGTTTCGCGACGTTTGGATGACTGGTATCTCGCAAACACATCGGACAGGTAATTCTATTCATTAGGTTACATACTGTACAAGGCGTAAGGAATATGCTTCTACTATTTCTGCCTATGACAATCACAAAATCTATGTTGGAAATTTTGCATAATGACCTACTGAATTGTAATGTGAACTGGTCAATGAGTATAGCTTTCTTTCGACTAACCACACAACACTCGTTGGCACGCTTCACACCTCAACTATTTGCTCCTAATCCCAATTGCTGTTTGACGCTAACAGAGGTAGATTTGAATATGCACCTTCTTTGTATTCATACAACGGTACAACATGTATTCATTTGATGCTATTCCTTCAAGATATCTGAAATCTAAATTGCACAGAAAACTCAGGAGGGGACGGCCCAGTGATTCTTCAGCCAACGGATGACCCCAGCAACATGCGAACGATCGGCCCCGTGTTGGACACGATGGAGCTGGGGAGAGGATTGTCGCTGGACCAGTGTGACAATACTAGGAGCCGGCTGACGCCGAAAGAGCGGGTCAAGAACCTGGTGAGCCTAGTAGAAAACCGTTACCAGCTGGGAGCCGCGGTGGAGATGTGCTATCCAGAGTTTGCAGATTGCTTCTTGAGGGAGGAACGAGGTAGGTTGTTATTGATCATGGACACGGAGAAAACCTGCAAATGCTGCATTTCATTAATCTCAACCTAATCTTGTTTACTTGCTTAAAAACAGTAGAATAGAAACCAATAACAACCACAAAGGAATATATGTACTTTACTGGCTTGACGATGATGCAGATAAAACTATTCATATACCTAAATCCTTCAATATAGGCTTTGTGGATACTTTTTGGTCATTGATCACTTTATTCCTTTCAGGAAAAGAGCTTGTCATTCTCCACACAAAGGACTACACAGAAGAGTTCGCCTCACCTCTCCGAACAGCCGTTTCTGAAGCCGGTGTATCCTGTCACACAGAGAACGTCCTGCCGACTGTATCAATTACAGAGAAAGTAATTGAAATCCTCCTCAACACAAACAACAGGATGGTTCTCCTGGTCATCAGTCCCCAGGCTCTACATCACAATCACTGGTCAAACCTCGCCTACGAGTTCCCAGTTCGGAACGAGAAGCTCCTGCTGCCCATCCTGCTGTACCCACCGGGCTCCAGGGACTGGATGGTCCGGGTTCTCCAGCAGCGGGCCCCTGTGCTGTGCAAACTGACATCGATGGAGATGGAGATGGAGGGAATGACGGTATCAGAGGACAGACTGCAGGAAATCGTACAGAAGGTACTTACGCGTGGAATACAAATGCTTCTTTTCATTGCGGATTTTACCCCAAATAAAGCCTGTGTGATTGATTGATTGATTGATTGATTGATTGATTGATTGTAGCTTTTCTCACATGCCTCTAAACTCATGACATCTTTTTGCGTCTATTGTAGGTCATGACCGACGAAGAAAGAGGTGAGTTCATATAACCACAACATAAGCACATTGTTACATTGGTTTATGTGTTCAATCCATGAACTCTAAAATACATGACTGGGTCTTCTGCACTTTAGAACACGCTGAATTGTGCATTTTAGACATACTACATGTGGAAAATCTGGCTTAAAGCAAACATACAATTACGAGGAATGGTAAACGTTATATGGCCGCATTTATCTTAATTGTGTTGATTTATTGGATGGACAGTAAATAAATTAGCATTGTGCATAACGTGACATAACCATCATGGCGATTCCTGCAGGTTTTCATCAGATGTTGGAAAGCATTTTCAGTCGGCTGGACGATGGAGATGTGCGGCTTCTTCTGCGCCTGTGGTCTGCACGTACCGGTAAACAGGAGCGTACAAAGATCGAGACACCAGGAGACTTGATGAAGGCTATGTTGAGGACTGGGTACATCACAACTGGTACGAGGAATTTCCTTTTTTACACTTGATGTACTAATTGCAGAAATGTGTGAAAATGCTACACGTCTGACTTATGCTTCGTACACGCGTACTCGATCTCTGTCGAGTTTTGGTTGTGTTTTTGGTTGTGTTTTTAGTCGTCGAATTATGTTTAAAAAATGTATAACTTTTCCAGGCAATCTCGGAATGCTGGAGAAGGACATGATTGCGGCTGGGATCAGCCTTCCTGTTATTGTGCGAGACATTCCAGGTAGGTGTCAACCTTATCAGAAAAATTCTGCCGTAGGAGTCTGAGAGAAGTGTTGTTCTTGAATGAAGGTAACTGAATAAGAAAGAAAAATGAAAAGTGCAATTTTACCAAGCTAGCTGCAACTACTAACCAATGTCTGATGATTACGTATATATCTGTATAGTCCAACGCCAACAACGGTCTTTGGCGTTGTGGGAATAATTAATTCTCTTTATGATTTACGACAAGTAGTTTCAGGCAGAACAAAGTGCGTTGTATGTTCAAACTTAATATAAAACATAAAAGAGATCTGGTTCTCCGATGAGCTCTATGTGGCGCTCTGCATCTGGAACATTGGAACCTTAGACTCTTGTCTGCAAGTTTGTAACTCATTAAAGTTTAAAAGTTTGGGGCACTCGTGAGGTAGTCCCGTTGCTTGGACAAATTTCGTACCATTTGATATTCGCTTTCAAACATCGTTAATCTCAATGCCAATATCTTAGGTGCACCCGAGGAGCTGAAGTACAGAAGAACAGCAAAGTTAGCAGTGGGACCCATGGGAGGAGAAGTGGAGATTCCTGGTTTTGTCAAACTTGTTGTACCAGCAGACATCCTTCATCGAGACACAATGATAACCATCTCTACTGTAGATGTTGCTGCTATCCTAAGGGATCCTGAGAGTGTAAACTGGCTCTCCGGCTACCCCTGGTCCCTGGGTGAGGACGCCTGTCCACGTGAGCTACTGGATCAGGTGCAGTTCTCCCCAGCTGTCGATGTCAACCTACACGGCGCACGGTTGAATCGGCCAGTGGAGTTACAAACGTGGCGACCTCCAGGTTCTGAAGGCATGGATTGTATTCTTCTGAAGAATCATGATGGGGAAGGCTGGACAGATATCACAGCTTCAACAGTGCACCATGTACATCCGGATAAAGTATGCATGCTTTTGCAGACCTTCAGTCCTATGGTTACTGGGTGGGCTCCTTTGGACGCGGTGATCTCAGCAGGCATGATGATGGTTGGTGCCTTATCATCAAGAACTTTGGACTGTCAGTTTGCAGCGTACATAAATCCCAGTCTAGAGGATGTGCAATTCCACGTTGTCTGTAGAGATCAGCGTGTCAAGACAGATGAGTACCTTCCAGGTTTCACCAAGTGCGGAAACAATGCAGCTATGTTCGATCTTTTCCATGGGGATGTACTTGACATTGCTGTTAATGTTCGGGGAGGACAGGGAGCGTGTACACAGATGATACTACGTTCCAAGCATTGCTGTGACAAAAATGGCCAGAACGTTCAAGTTTTGCTGGACAGACCAAATGGAAACCGCGTCAAAGGAGATGTGACCATCACGGAAGCTCACGGGTTGTCAGAGCGGACTCGGACAGCATGTCAGTTCATCTTCAAAGAGGTAAGGTGTGATCTGAGCAGTATTTTCAGTCTGTCGAAACTAAAAGCCTACAACCACAGAAAGTCCAAAAGTGCGTATGATTTTGTAAAAATGTGTCATACCTGCAAAACCATAAGATTTTAAGCACAAAATTGATGAGCAAGTTATAGTTTCAAACAACAACATTTCGACATTGCCGTGTTACTACCATCTTATTCATCAAATGATGCATCTGAACCTATTTTCCCTTTCAGGAAGGTGATATCTTCCAAAGTGAGTACTGTTCTTTAAGGATAAATTTAGTATAGGCATTGAAATAATAATTCCTGAAGTTATCTAGATGTGCCTTTTTGTTGATAGCATGCTAGTATGTTGGTATAATGGCTACCATACAACTACGTGGCATTAATTCATCAATTCTTTTGTGTGTGGGGGGGGGTGATAATGAGCATAATGACTTACGCAGTAAGGTGCAGAAACATCCCTCTTCACTGCAGCAACAGTTGTAACAGTTTCACTACGAAATCTTCATCAGCACTGTAAGTACACAACCTGTAGTGAACAGAACTAGTGAGATGGCCCAATGATAAATATAACATACCCCAGAACAATTCTATCTTTCTATACATTGATTTTGTTTATTAATTTTCACATAAGCTTATCTTATTACATACAAGGTGGTGATATTGCATCAGATGCCCGCGTTCGGAAAAGATCCGGCGATGACCTAACTCTTTCTGTGGTACCGGAGGAGAAGAGGGAAGTATCAGAGAGTCCGCAGAGAGACGACGGCACACACGCAGGGCCAAGTGGAGTCAGAAGGGACACTATGGAAACAGGTGGGATATTTTTTTCAATCATTCTTTATTCATTTTTGAAAAACAAAACCAAACAGCAAAAGGATAGCATGGCAGCCACAGATGCCTAACTAAACACATGGAAAACGACTACATAAAAGGAGAACCCAGTAACAGCTGTTAACCATAAACCCCATTGCCCATATTCATTAAACAATACTATTACTATACATTTCTTGAAATATGGTGCTATTTAACAGAAAATAAGTTATTTAAGTTTCCCCACTTACCCGTGTTTATGCAGTTTGCCTTGTCTAATTGCAATATTTTTTTCTAATCTATAACAGTAGGAAACAAAAGACATAAAAGCTGACACATTCAAAGAATATTTACGGTTTTTTAAAGCAAATATTTTACCTAGAAGGAGGACAAGATCAGGTGGGATATTTCCTACCATCTAGAATTGACGCACCGGTACTCTGTATAGCGTCTGGTCTGGTTATCTTTTCCAGCACATACATTTTACGGTAAGAACGGTAAATGTTTGATAGTTTTCATACACCTTGGTGTACCTTCGGTTATGTACCTTCTTAATGTCATTGACAAGCGATTTCGCCTTAATATATAGCGTCATTCCGGTTTTAATAGGGAAACGTATCCATGAAGTAAAGTGCTCAAAACTGCAGTGCATGAGCGTTACAAGCCACGGTTTAGACAATTGGTCCGTATTCTAACAAGGTCATTCACACTTTCACAGTTGACATGCAGGCATGTTTTGAAAAAGTCGTTGACGGAGTGAGCAACAAGTGGGACGACCTGGCCCGGAGGCTGGGGTTCAGCAGGAACGAGATTATAGGAATCCGAACATCGGAGCGTGACGATGACCATCGGTGCTGGGAGGTGCTGGAAAGATGGAGAAACAGAGAGAGCAGCAAAGCTACTCTACAGGTTCTGAAGCAGGCTCTCATCGACATTGGTGAACGGCTCACAGCTGAGAGTTTATAAGGTAAATGTGTCATCTGTCATTACAAAGTCATAGCTGTGTATAATTCATATTTTCGCAATACAATAATATGAAGGTTTAATTTAATTGTCATTACTTTGGAAGAACGTTTTCTACTAAGGCTTTCCTTACATGGTCACATCATGCATCTTGTCTTGCAGAACCTCCTCCAGAAAGCGTCTCCTGAACATCGTATTGCCGACAGAGTGGACTCTAGCTCAATAATGGCTGCATTCTTTTTTGATTACCTCAGGAGCCTTTCGACTACAATACAATCACATATCAAAGCAAAACGTTTAAACCAGTTATTGTGTGGTTATGTCAAAGCAAAATACATTCTAGAAGAGACATAACTTCTACTTCTTACTTGTGTTGTTGTATATTGTAGTTTAATTATGTATTTCAACACAATTACTATCGTTTGAAAGGAAATAAAATGAAATATTTTGTAACAACATCAGTGTGTTTATGTGATTTTGTCCTGACCACCACTTTTAATAAATATGTACTGAAGCCCGCTTCCCAATTCTACTTGCCAACGCTAATAACTTTTTTTATCATATTCAAGGTCTGACACGTTAACTTCTGCAATCTGGAAACGTTCATAGTGCAGTTGTTATTATATATTTATACTGTGTATCATGTAAAATACAAGGCAAAATGACAACATTAATGAACTCTAAAAAAAACTACTAATGGCGTCGTCACCACACCGAATTGCAAATTAAGAATGGCGTCACCCCTACTCACCTAGTCCCATCCTCATCTAGAGGGTCGGGGAAGATGGTTACCTGGCATAAAAGTACAATAATAACAACAATCTCACACCTCCATGAGCTATTTAGAGGTATTGTCAATTCCCTTTTTAATCTGGTCTAATGATCAATTATAGGCAAGATCTGTGTTTAATCAGCGAAATCCAATCCTAGTGATGTTCTTGTCTAGACAAATTACATATTTTGTAGGTGTAAAAGCCCTACTAGAAGAATTCCATTTTATCACGTAACCATAAATGTAATAAATTATTGTTTTACCGATAGACTATTAAAAACGTTTCAAACCCTCAGTTTGCTTGCAAACCCTTGTTTGCGAACAAGAACAATGTTATCACACCGTGACGATACATTGCTAGAAACGTCATCGATGGAACTACAAACACTCTGAGTTTCCTGCAGTGTGTACTGTGATGCTAGGTGGCGCTTCATTCTCGTCCCCAGGGTGATGACCTTGGTACGGGTACAAGACGAGGAAGTGTCGGCCTGTCCGCTCGGCGCGGAATGCCCTCAAATCTTTATCCAGGTGAGATCTTAATTTATGCTACCGACGTATTTGTATATGCAAATGACAATTCTAAGTGTCCTTTGATCCAGAAAAGAGCTCCAGCTTTTCCTATTTAGTAGTACACTTCTAGTTCATGTTTACCTGTTGCAGTAGCTTGTAAAAGATCGTAAATGTCAGGTGTACGTGTGATACACAGGTAAATGTTGATCAATTTCTCCAAAATTATGTCTGTGTAACACTACGTTGCCAGACGGAAAACGATTAAGGTTTCTTGTATAACCGCGAGACTTTCAACTTGACGTTGGAGAGAAGTCTATTTGCTAAAATTAGAGTTCAACAAGACTAGGGTAATGTGTGTGACGCTCTAAGACGCCGTGTATCCTGAGCATCCTATTCCAAATGCATGTAATTAGCTAAGGTCTGATGTGTTTGGTCTGGTGTGTTTGATATATTTATGAACATCATCAAGTTTTCAGTGACTGTGTCTGTTGACTATTCATACCCTTTTGAAGACTTTTGTCGCTATGTAATCTCCTCCACTGAAAATGGCGAACACCCAGCTCACCTGAATAGCTGGGTGTACTTCCCAATGACGCCATCCCCACAAAGTATGGCGGTGCTTTCAAATGTACGTTCGGCGCCTTCTGCGCTGTTGATATGGCCAAATGTTGTTATAGTTCAACTTTGTTTTCCCTTTTATTGTAAGTTTCAACGTAGCCAAGACAACATAACTTGGTACTATTTATTCTCACGGCTATGATTTGGTTATATGAAAATACTGGTACAAGTTCAAGAGAGAGAGAGAGAGAACTGGTTTATTTATTGAACGCACACAAAATCAAGTACAAGTTGGTAGTCCGGAGACTAAATTGCCTCGTACCAAGTACACAAGAGAGTATAATGGAAATCCCTGCATATGTGCAGTAATCAAATTATTATAATCGCAATTCGCACTCAGCTGTACAATTTAAAAGTGTGGATCTACACACACATAGTAGATATATATATATATATATATCAGTAATAAAATCTCATTTCAATCTAAAAAATCACCATTAAGGAATATTAAAAAGTGACATCTGAAGTCTAACATGAATTTAAAAGGTCGACACAGTATGGGAGCGTAGTGTTCAAATACTCAACAAGTACCAATGCCATGTGTGTGTGTGTGTGTGTGTGTGTGTATGTGTGTGTTTGTGTGTGTGTGTGTTTGTGTGTGTGTGTTTGTGTGTGTGTTTGTGTGTGTTTGTGTGTGTATGTGTGCGTGTGTGTGTGTATGTGTGCGTGTGTTTGTGTGTATGCATGTGTGTGTGTGTGTATGTGTGTGTATGTGTGTGTGTGTGTGTATGTGTGTGTGTGTGTGTGTGTATGCGTGTTTGTGCGTCTTTGTGTGTGTGTGTGTGTACGTGCGCGCGATACATTTACCCTTTTATTTAGCATTTTTTCAAAGATTTTAACACGTCTATCTCCCTGCAGTTTCAGAACTAGATGCTAGGCGCCCGAACCTATATCACTTTTAAGTTATTTGCCACATAAAATCTAAGCAATGGAAGATCCAGAACACACAGACCAGGAAGATGATGCAGTTCCATGGAAATCCGCTAGGGGGTTCAAATCTAATTACCTATACCAACACACCAACTGTAAAATCAATCCAGCCAGCTTGAATTATCTTAATGGCCAACAGACTCACAGATAAACGCTGCCCATAATATAACTTCTTAACGAAGGTAATTAGTAGACATACAGGATGTAAATCATTTTGGATGTTAGGTAGACATCCCTCGTTTAATATAACAGTCTTATGGATGTATACATTGCAATGATGTTTTGTTGGTAACGTTACATTTAATAGGACGAATCTGCTCGGATTCCCTACTAGCTGACATATGGCGGAATGCAAGCACGACAATTTGGACAACCGAAACTGACTTTCAATATTACAAGCGAAAATAATTCTAAATAAAACCTATCAAGCGTGGACAAAAGTTAGACTTATTGTTAAAACAGATTTTATGGATGCACATCACAAAAAGCTGCTAAAGCAGCGCCGTGTTAGCTGACATGATGGTGCTGAAAAAAGCAAGAAATTAGAAAAACAGAATCTGGCCGCTATAATTCTAGATAAATCCTATCAAGGCCGATTAAAAATAGATTTCGTGTCAGCAAAACAGGTTTCATGAAATGAAATCATGGACGCAAACCATAAACAGCTTCTGAAGAAGCACCGCGTGGAACTGGTGAACAACATCAAAGGCGTGGACTCGGTCCTCGATCACCTGGTATCTGAAGGCGTCATAGAGGAGGATGAAGAGAAGGAGATCAAAGACCGGGAGCGAGGAAAGGCGCAAGTCCGGAAACTCCTGGCGACTCTCGCGGAGAAAGATGGAAACTCTTTTGACTCCTTCTGCACCGCGTTAGAGAACAGTCGGCACAAACGGCTCGCGGATTTACTTAGGGGCCACGGGGCAAAAAAAGGTAAGAATTTTTTATCTTGCATATCATATTTGTTATTCAGTTTTGCTAGTTCTATTTCTTTTCTCTAGTCGTCGTGATTTAGGTGAAAGAGAAAATGCAATAACAGAATGCCAGTTGATCAGTGATGCAAAATAGAATGACTGCCTTCCTCAAGAACGTCAAATGAAAACGTCCATGTCTTTGTTACAGGAGAGTGATTGTTCATCATCCATGCAGGCGAAGACAAGGCTGGGTTTGTGGAACCACTTGTCCATGCTCTTCAAGACGAAGGTCTGCCCCAACAAGATATCTTCTACGACGTCTTGTCCATAGGAATAGGTGACGTCATCCGCTCGAGAATCATGGCTGCCATGGAGCTTGTCGTGACGATGTTGAGTAAAAACTCGTTAAACCACAAGTACTGGCCCAAACTGGAGCTGGAGACCGCTCTCAGGCACAACAAGCAGCTCTTCCCCGTCTGGCTAGACGATAACGAGGATGACTTTCAGGAGTTTAACGGGCTTGTCGGTATATACTGCCCGACGTTAAAGTCCATCCGAAGGTACAAGGTGCCGCTGAGTAACGCTGGGGAATAAGTCGGGAAGGTCACCAGGGAGATCGTCCTGCTGAAGGTCTTCGTTCATGCCAGAACTTGAAGAATGTGAACCTTAGTCATAACAAGTTGTCAGACAGGGAAGACGTCTTACCTCCCTTCCCTAACTTGGAGGATATAGATCTCAGTCACTATAACATTTGTTATGAGGCAGTTCATGGTCTTGCTTCATGTCAGAAGGTGAACCTTAGTCATAACAGGTTGTCTGACAGTGGAGACTTATCTCCCAAACTTGGAGATAGATCTCAGTTTCAATGGAATTAGTGATTACGCAGGGCCTGATCTTGCTAAAGGTCTTGTATCATGCAACAAACTGAAGAAAGTGAACCATAACAATGTGTCTGATGTTAGAGACTTGAGAAGCCTTTACCAACCTTCCAAGTCTGATACTTGTACATTTTGAGTGGAATTCTATCAACGAAATGTCCCTCCCCACCATAGCTGCATGGCTGAAGGTTGAGACAGCTGTGAAGAGAGTCTACATGTATGGTAACAGGTTCAGTGCTGGAGAGATCAGACATTTTATTAGAAATATGAGGGGAAAGGCTTACAAGAGGTTTACTCATGCCCTGCTGTATGACATGACGGCAGCGAGGCTGATTTGAGCGAGTCTGTGGAATCAGGTGGTGAGCGTGTACGGAGGAACAGCAGTGGGAGAGATTGAAGATGGAGACAGAAATAATAATAGTGAAGGTCAGAGAACAGGAAGTGTGAATTGGTAAAGAAAAGGCACCAGAATGAATAATGCACAGTGAATAAACAGCTCCCGGCTTACTTTCTCTTGACACTTCATTGTTTGTTCCTCACAATGATACATGTATATACAATAATACGAATGTTCATGATATAAAGCCATCATCACGTTATTGACAAAATGAGCGTTAGATGCTTTTTAGTAAAATTTAGTAACTTCTGGCATAAACTTAACACAGTCAATGCTTTCTTTATGACTCTTTAAACAGAAATCATCATGAGTTATACTAACCTCAAGACACAAACCCTCGAAAAGTATCACCACTAAAACACAAATTTCCTCTCTTGAAATAGCCAACTTGTTATGATTGTAAATTCATGGAACTAGCACCAGCTCATCTGTGTTGGTGAAAATCATATAGTATAAAACAATAGCTATTTGAATTAAAGATCTAGGTCCTGTTATCCTCCTATCATTTAAATAATTCTCATAGTGTAACAAACACATAGCGAGAGCAGCCGTAACACGTAGTACTTAGCAACATGTCACAGTGATACGGCTCGGAACAATAGAACCTGTTTACCATAGTTGCTCCCGTTGAAAGGACGTCCCCACCACCAGTGTTGCTATAGAACATGATACATATAGAATACAACACGGTGTATTTCGCATCACCCTCGGTACAAGCCCGACTGCGGGAAGGATCGCCCGAAGGCCGGATGGTGATCCGACCCGCGGGATGGCTGGGACCGAGGGTGATGCGGAATACACCGTGTTGTATTTTATTTATGTCATACTCACCCGAGAAAACACATGTTTCGATGTGAAATGCGCCAGAAGTTGAGAAAATGCTGTCTCCTCGAACAAAAGATTGTAACAACAGCTATTCTAACGTTTGAATCCGGTATTCGAATTTTCAACCGTGCCGTATTCGGCCCGTTCGAAATAGTTCGATTTACTCGAAGGAAGCCCGCGATACGTACTTAGTACCCGTGTGATACGGAAAGTTATCACACGGTCTGGAACACCTGTATTGAACATTTTCGCGTCACAGGTATGACATGAAGCTCCCTACAATACACCGCGGGCCCACTCCAGCAGCCCTCAGGAAAAACACAGGAGGTTCAAGTTTCCTGTGTGTAACGTAATCCCTGCACCAATCACTCTCTCTCTCTCTCACTCATTCTTTCACCCACTCTCACTCAATCACTATCTGTAATAATTCCTTCCGAATTTTGTTATTTATTGAACATGTCCCGTTCCGTTTACCTGTTTACCCTAGCGGATCCCGTTGAAAGAAAATACCAACCTCAAGTGTAGAACATGATATGGCACCTTACAATGCACCCGCCCGTGCCTGCAAGATAAACACAGCCTGTTTCCTGTTGTACCGTGTTTTTGTGCCCGTTTGCTCGGTGGGAGGACTTCATATGTTGGGATCTTGTCTTGTACCGTCTCCTGCAGCTGGGCCAGTTAGCGGATAGAAACAACACCAGAGACTCCAGAATCAGCTGCCTGATCCACAATGGCTGCAGGTATGGTGCAGAATATCAGCAGAATCAGGCTTGACATGCATATGTGACGCGTTGATATTTTAATTTACATGTCTGGTGTTTGTAGCCAATCTAACGCAATGTTGTTTAGCATTGTTTAAACCTGAGTGTTGTGGACGTGCGGACAAGAGGACTATTATGACTTTAAACCATGTCGCATAAATCTACTGGACAAAGTTTATGCACCTCGAATCCCTGCTCCTCCTTCAAAACAAACATGCTGCACAAAACAAACCGAATGCTAATAAAAATGACGGACATGCAACAACTCGCTCAAATAAGTAAAGCTCCTCTTCTCTAGTCACGTGTCACCCTTGACACCGTGCGGAAATTTCCATCCTAAACTGGCTGTAAGATACCTACGCATAGAACCATAACGAGCAAGTCAGATACGATTTCGGGGAGGGGTATACACTCAGGTGTTTGTCGCAGATTTCACCTGGGCTGATTGATTTAATTTTTGTCCTTTCCTGCTCTGTGTATTTACCGTGGACCCTATCTATAAACAACAACCAGATGTTCTGTTCTTCGCCTTGGTATCAACACTATCTTAGCTAACTCAATCACTGATTAATTCACTCGAACTCACCCATTCACTCTCATTAAATCAGCACCCGTCCATTCTTTTCTTTAATATCACTCAATCAATGTCAGCCTGAATTAGCCACCCCCCCCCCCCCCACACACACACACTATTTCTATTATAAGGTGGGGTCACACATGCGTATATTAAGGTCCGTTTGAGGTGCGTATGAAGCTCTTAGTCTCTACCAGGCTCCACAGGTCGCGGGGAAAATAGTACAAATTGGACAAATATAGATACATAACATGCCAGATGAGTTATCTGACCGAGAAGTATGGTTAGCGACCCATATAACTCTTCTGAAATGTTACCTATTTACGTTTGTCCAATTTGTATTATTTTTCCAATAACCTGTGGGGCCTGGTGGAAGTAAATACTCCCATGCGCGCCTCATACGGACTTAAATATATACGCAGGTGTGACCCCACCTATAGACGCAAACTTCTGGATGCAGGCCACTCTTGACGAGGAGACTTTATCAAGTAGCAGGTGGTATTTCTGTATAACTTCTCTCGAAAGTTTTTTCAACATTTCAACTGCCGCCTACACCGCCACTGATATAAATTTTGATGCCAAACTAGGAAGAAAAGGGAAGAACGCACCAACAAAAACATAAAAAGGTTACTTCAGCGAGAGAAGGTTACGTAAGGCGACGCTATTGAACGTGCCTTATTGACATAAACAATAGCACCTGTAACCCAAGCAGCTCCCGATGAAAGGATGTGTTGTTATAGAACATGAGAAGGCTCCTTACAATACACCACACGTCCATTATAGAGGCCCGTGTCTGCAAAATATACAAAAAACACGCGTACGTTGTGCTGCTTTTGTGCCTGTTTGCTTGATTCTTTTAGCGGCCGGCTGGTCTCGCCAATGTATGTGCTGTTGCAGTTGAGCATTTAGTAATGCATCGGCGAGACCGGGCGTCCGCTAAAATAAAGGTACGAAGAACATTGCAGACCCAGCGCTAACAGCTACTTCACTGCCGTTTTCCACGACCCACAACACAACCAGGGACACTCTGTCAATCTCCACATCCACATATATTCTAGCCCGCGAACCCCGCTGGTTCTAATTAGTCTAGTTAAAGAGGCTAGATACGAGAGAATATACAATCCCACCCTCAACAGGAAAGGAGGCTACGGATGTAACTTTCCGGCACATGGGATTTGGCGCTGTAACTCAAACAACAGGAGCTAATTAGCTCATTTGCATTAACTACGTCTTAACTTTGTTTCCTATTGGACCGTTTCCAAACTGTCTTCAGCTCCTTTGCATATCATTTCATAGTTAGGGTATACAACCTGCTCTTCAAGATCTCTTCACTGTCACTTACGAAAAACATATTTGCTTCTTGGCGTATCTTATTACCTGGATGTCTAACCTTCGACGATCTGAACTTATGTTCTTATACCCCTGTCACATTAAAGGGTAATGCTCAC
>NC_049984.1:499709-501316 GCF_000003815.2 Branchiostoma floridae
CTGCCTGGCCTGAATCTACGTGTTACGGCGTCATAAACAACGTGGAACGGGGCCTTCTGATTGGTCCGCGGCGCCTGGCTATATGATAATATCCACGATCTTCGGGAGTATTGATGGAAGATCGGCCATATTTAACAGACAGAGGGTTGCGCGTATTTTTAACCTGAAAACCGTCCCTGGCACATATAAGCCATACTTGGTACCTTGTACAGTTGTTGTGCAATAAACTTATCATCATAACCGAGGTTCGGGCAATTGCCGCAGAATCGTCGTCCGATTGATTTTCACCAAATGTGACAGGGGTATTAGTAATAGCACAGTTGGTTGTCGCTAGTGACCGGTTAACAATGTGAAGAAAACACTTTCAAGTTCATGTTGTCCACATCAGGTCGTGAGGAGATGGACCTAGATACGTTCTACCGGGCTGTGCAGGAAGGTGACGTGCAGACTGTGAGGAGGGGGCTGGAGGCTGGGGTGGACGTCAACGTCAAGAGGAAGTGGAAGGGTTGGGTAAGGAAGCCAATCTTGTCCGTTGCAGTGTTTTATCTCCACTTTGTCCTCATATAACAGTCTAATCATCCCAGAATCGACGTTTTTCAAACTGCCCCCTCCCAAACCATTACCAAACAGAATGGAACCTGTTATCACGAAATATCGCAGGCGACTCTTCGAATTGCAGTTAGACTTAGATAAAATACGTACAGGTTGTTAGCAGCCAGTGCGTACCTGTGAAGCTGGTGTGAATGATTTAGCCGTAACGCTACAGTAACACATATCTCTGTAATTGTAATCTGTTACTGTCCCAACATTCTCTATCTAGCCTGACAAATCGGCGTTGCACCTGGCCTGTTGGCGCGGTCAGACTGAGGTGGCAGAGCTGTTGATTCAACATGGATCCGACCTGGAGGCGATAAACGTTGTAAGTAGAAATGAAAAAGATTATCCTTGTTTCTATTGATCTGCACCCAGACATTGCCTCACATGGATTCCCTGTCGTTTAATGTTCGTGTCATGACGATTGAATATGAATTTTGCCGTGCATGTACTTTGTCAACGACCTCAAACAAAAGCGACTGAGGAGTCCAGTTTCCACCTGCTATCGCCAAACTCCTCTACACAAGAATAACATATTTTCGAACGTGATAGGGAAGATTCACAATAAGATTTGAAGGAGACTCTAAAAAAACGTTTACTCCATGTGATATTGTCTGCGTTTGAGTTATCCCTACTGACCTTGGCCTTCCATCATGCAGCTTAACGAAACACCCCTCCACGATGCTGCTCGCTGGGGCCACACCGACACGTGTCAGCTGCTGATTGGTTCTGGTGCTAACATTGAGGCTAGAACATTGGTAAAACGTTCTCCACCATATCAAAACCACATCAATGTAAAATTTGACACCATGCAAAGTCCATTTTACTTTACTCTCACGTGTAGTGTTATCAATTGCAAATGAACAGAGATTGTGAACTATACTGATGACTTAATCTATATCTGAAGCACTTGACTGCCAAAATATAAACGGCACAGGATGTAACTCACACTTAGGGGTTGTGGTTCTTTAGTTGCAAAGTTTGAGCTTTGTGACACACAAAGAAAACGTTCG
>NC_049984.1:501416-503385 GCF_000003815.2 Branchiostoma floridae
TCAGACTTAGCAACTATGGATTCTACCAACACAGATGAGTTTTCATTCGAGTTGTGGTTCTTTTCATCAGCTCTATCCTTGGTTCTGAATGTCAGATAGTTGTTCAGTTGCAATTTCTGTAGCTTTATATAACTGCCCACATTACGACTATGAAAGAGACAACCTTCTTGACACGATCAGAACAATATTTTCAACCTTGCACCAGCTAGTAGACCTCCAAAAACTACATTCCTGCATTTATTTGCAAATAAAGAAACTTGTTGCACCCGCCACTGCTGACCCAGGCTTCCCTCCCCGTACAGGTGCAGTGGACACCTCTTCACCGCGCTGCCAGCCGGGGCCGAACTCGGATCTGTCAACTTCTGATTCGTCACGGGGCTGACGTGATGGCCAGGGATGATGTAATATTCCTGCTTCCCTCTTGTTCCAAATGGGTCCTAGTGAATGTGTGGGTGTGAACTGGTGATATTACATGCATATCAAAGTATACATATCCCTATGTGACACACGTGTTCCTATGAGATATTCCATGTGCATATCTAGAGTAACACGGATTTATCTCCATATCTGCTTGTACAGAGGGGGATGACTCCGTCAAAATGTGCAGATGACCGGAAGACTCGGCGTGTCCTGAAGGTAAACATACGGTTAATGATCCTCTGTAAGGTGTATACGGTGACATAAGGCATTATAGGTTCCTATAAACACCTCCTATAACCACATGTTCGGTGATTGAACGGAACAGGCCCACTTCTGGTACACTTGGCCACTATGCACGTTGGATTTATGTGGAGAGCTCACAAGTGGTGAATATTGTATAATAATGGCCGATGTTTATGGAAAAATGGTCGACGTCATCTAGCTATTTAGATAGCAACATTGTCGATGACTGGCGAAGTAGATTTTGGTACAACGTGGCAGCTTACATGCTGATGGCTATAAAGAAACAGCCATCCTATTCCAACTCCAGTCCACTCCTCTGATTACGTCCGGGCTGGATCATGGACCCATGATCGGATGTATTCTAGGCTAATGAACTAACAGATCTTTTAAAGTTACAATCTTTTTTAAATTTTCCATCTCCTAGAATCGAGAGAAGCAGGTGATGCAAGAAAAGAAGTACCACGAGTTGCTGCAGAAGTCTGGCGGAGTGAAAGTTAACAGGTGTAAGGTGGTCTTGGGTGGGAGGGAGAACGCAGGGAAATCTACTCTGAAAGCAAGTCTTACAAAGGTAAGGAGCTTCGTACATGAAAAGCATTTATTCGCTGAAAAAAACAGTGCCAGTGATACGCGCCAAGATACCTCGCTCCTAATTCATTCTTCAGAACAACATCAAGGCCAACTCCTTTAACGCAAGGCGTTCCCCCTCTTTCCTAAAGATTTTAATATTTTCTTTATAACCATGTATTTCAAACTCCATCTGCCCTACATTTATAACTGTCATTAGAAGTGAGAAGGAGAGAAGCGAGAACCTGTACTGTACATACAAATATACATTAGACTTTGTAGTTGTACCAAGATACCATATTCTTATAACGCTAACTGTACAAAGAACAACTTAGAACTGCACTTTATCATCTACATGTACTTAGCGTATAAGAGAGCAGAAACGTACATAGAAGGTCTTCATTCTTATTGTTTTGAAAACGTAAAACTATCGTACATTTTATATCAGAACAAACGGAAGATGGTCGGATTCTTTACACTGTGTCTTACCCCAACATATTTAAGTGTGCCAAGTTGAACAGAGACGGAGAAAATCAGTAAAACACATTAATGACGAACTGCTGTCCAACAGCGCCCAGTGATCGCCAGATTGGGAAGTCTTGGTAAGGTGTCGTCAGTCGAGGAGCCTTACGAACCCACCCCAGGGGTGGATGTTGGGAACGTCAGCATTCCGGGAGTGGGACAGGTCAGCCTGTGGGATTTTGCTGGGCAGGCGGAGTACGCGGTGACCCACAGTATGTTC
>NC_049984.1:503668-505718 GCF_000003815.2 Branchiostoma floridae
GCAACCCAAACCGACAGGCTGGTGCAATAATGCGAAGTCATCTAGCTGGATTGCACTGGTTTGGGATTCTGGGATTCCGTGCAGTTAACAGAAGTGTGCGTTAATCCGATGTGCAATTAACTGGCTTCCACTGTACAATAAACATATTTTTTTTGTAATAGGTTAGAACTATTGCACTGACAGGCGACTTTCTGGTTTTAACTTCACTGAATAAGAAGTTATATCCTTTCGTATGTTTTGCTCTTGGCATCCAGGGCAACGCCAAGCTGCCCATCTTCTGCACCTGATGACGTCAGAGTTCAAAGATCACCTCCACATCTCAGACGAAGTCTTCCTGATGAACTGTAAGGAGACCCTAACACCTGAGATGGACCGGCTCAAGAAACTGCTGGCCAGTATGAGGACGGAAATGTTTGAGGTAGATATGTGATTACACTACAAACGTTGATAGAGTATATTGCAAAAAACGGACCACAATTTACCTATAAAACATATTTGTTGATAACAGCGCCAACGCCAGATGCCTAAATTGTGTGGTGAAATCACCAAGCATCTGTTCAGCTGGTGTAAGAAGAAGTGCAGCCCGAAGTGTCCTGTACTGAGGTGGCCAGACTACGTGGAAGCAGTCAAAGAGATCGACCCACATGTGGACGAGGAATTCCTGCTGAAATCTACAAGACACCTACACCGTCTGGGGGAGGTAGGATGTCTCATTGTGAAAGCATCAAAAAAGAACTACGGTTCGTCGTAACGTGTTATAACCAGTTTGTAATCCCTTTCCTGGCCATCTATTTTGAATCTTTTTATCAACAGTCCACTTATCCTATATTAGTTCGATCTACTGACCTATAATCATTAGAATAGTTTTGGTGTCGTATGTTTGTAAAGTCACAGACCCATTCCAATGATTTCATCGAATGTGACTCAATGTTCCAAGTTTGTTCTACAGGTCATCTTCTCCTGTCCCAGTGCTTCTGATCCCATCATTGTCCTGAAGCCCAACTGGCTCTGCACAGACGTCATCGGCCCAATGATGGCACCAGTCAACTTCCCCATTCCCCGCCCGGAGAGAACAAGCGAAGACTACGTCACCAGGGCGGAGATCCAGCGCGTCTTCCAAGACGTTGCTGACGTGGATCTCCTCATCACCCTGCTGCAAGAGTTCCAGCTCTGCCACTCCTATGACGGACAGACCTTCATCTTCCCAGGGCTGCTGACACAAACCATGCCTCCTGACAAGTGGCAACCAACACTTGAGCCAAAGGTGGTCTACTTTGGGAAGCAAGTCCAGTGTGCCGACTCAACTGACATGTTCTCCTCCGGGTTCTTCCCCCGAGTGCAGACCCGCCTGATGAGGGAGCTGGAGAATCGCCCGCTGCTGTGGAGAGATGGCGCCAAATGTTGGGACTTAAATGTGGAAGGTCTGATCAAACTCTCTCCGGACGGCCGTGCAGTCACCATCTGTGTCCGGAGTGTACAGGGTGACAAGGGTCAGTGTGGCAAGATGCTGCAGCAGCTGGAGAACATCATCGCTGATGTGCTGGATGAGTGCAGCCCAGGAACAGGCACAGTAGAGAAGGTGCTCAGCGCTCGTGCACTGAAGGAACACAGGGAGGAGTTCTACTCTTACGGCAAGGAGGAGATCAGCAAGGCAACAACAGAGGGCGGTGCAATCTCCCATCCCACCCTCGGGTTCACGGAGCAGGTGAGTGACCTGCTGTGTAGAGAGGATGAGGACCCGCTCACCAGGAACCGCCCAGAGCTGGTCCAGGCCTTGCGACACGTGGAGCCAATCCTGGACCACCTGCAGGCACGTGACATCCTGACTGTGGAGGAATGTGACAGCATCAGGGCTAACAGAACGCCTCGTGACAAGGCTAGAGAACTGTTGGACACGGTAGGAAGAAAGGGTAAAAGCGCCTGGGAGGTGTTCAAGAAAGTATTGGTAGAAGTCAACCCGTATGCTGCGGAACTGGCGCTGTAGGCAAAGTGCTTAAACCTCAAACTGACGTACTAGGCGATCCTGACTCTCAAGCTGATTGTACCTGAA
>NC_049984.1:508319-528066 GCF_000003815.2 Branchiostoma floridae
GAATGACATCCCGGGGACTGTACTGAGTGCCCCATCTCTGAGGACATTTAAACATAGCATGACCTTTAATTGACAGCTTTGTGTGAATTGCGGACCGGACTACCACGAAGATTTTGAAATTGATTGATTGATTAAAGTGCAATATTACCAATCAACATCAATTTACTCTGTATGTGGTACACAAATAGACAAGGTTCACATTGAACACATAGGGGTTTCCATGCAAACTCCATCTCCTTCATCTTGTTTATATAGGAATAATACTGGCGTTACTAGTAAACAATGAGTGACAAATTGTTAACAGTAGTGTAGGTTGCTAACACATGCATGTGCGTGCATGTTGTTTACATTTGTGCTATGTACATTGTTTATTGTATATAGCAGTTACTTATGTATAACAGCAGTAGCTACAGATTTGTAATTAATGAGGTTGAGAAACACCAACTTTGTATGCAGAATGTGTCTGTAGTAAAAAGAGTGAGACACCAGTATGGGATATCGAGTCATGTTTTCTTGCCAAAGCCTATGTAATGTTTTAAGTCTATGATAAACTTTCCTACACAATACTTTCTAATCCACCAATGTGTACTCCATGACATTTAATAGACATAGACATGTAGACAGACATCTTCAATAAATACGACATGCAAGCACAAATCTTATGGTCACAACGACTCTTTCTTCTCATGTTGCCCATTTATTAAATAGAAAAAAAACTCATCTCCACAGGATATTAAAAACATATTTGTACACAGATTTCATCTGATGAGAAAAAAACAGTGACACAATTTCTATCACAATGAAATCCTGCGAGGAAATATCAGCAATTTTGCACTGACACAGCACTGTATGTATATGGCCTCCTTCAGTCAATATTGACCATGGTAAAATCCTAATTGATATCCGCCCTACAGCGTCGACTGTGGCTAAACAGTCCTATACGAGAATGACAGTCTCTGCCACACACTGACACTAAGTTAAACATAATTGTTTAGGTCCTCATGCAACGTCACCTAAAGGTTCATGCAAAGAAAAGTATTCAGATCAAAATATACACTCTAAAGCACGAATCTCACTGAGACTGTGTTACGTTGGCTTTGTCGCTGCGGCTAAGTGAGCCCGACAAATTTCCTTGATAAAAATAACAAATCTCTTGTCTAACAAATCTCTTGTCTGTCAAGTTTAACACAAATTCTATTTAGAACACAGAAAGGCCGCCAATGTACAGCAGTCAGCAGACCAATGGGATACCCCTGTAAGATTGCACCCACAGTTTGATGAGAAACGTTTATGTACAGAAGACAAAGCACACAACTGGACAGTGTTGAAATGGAAATGATGTAGGCTGAGACGTCACTTGAGGTTCATGAGGATGGGCATCCCCTGGCCCTCCTTGGGGGCCGGCCCGTGTCGCAGGTGGAACTCTCGTCTTAAGAAGGCATACAGGAGGTCTGTCAGCAGGAAAATCTGCAGGGGACGGGAGGGAAGATGTGGAAAAATTGCATTTCCGAGTAACAACTTTCACACATTCGCACTAACATTGGTGCTAAATGACTGACACTGCCAGTGTCATTCAGCATCAGGGACAGGGATGGAAATGGCAGTGGGAATGTCCCTGGTGCTGAATGACACTAACATGAACATTGCTGCAAATGTAATAACTTAGATGACTGTACTTATGCAATTGATAAATGTTACTTAAAACAGACAACACTCAAATTTCAATCTTTTTTTATATTTCAAGAAATTGAAAACAAATGTTCCCCATGACCACCCATACCTGTGCTGTTGCGTACGCCAGCGTGACTGCGTAGAAGAAGTTAGCGTTTGCGCTGCCGTAGTAGATCCAGAGATGCCAGAGGACGGGAGCCAGCACGATGCTGTACAGCCACATGCACACCACTAGGAACAGGTTTCTCATGTCTGAAACACACAAACATTACACACATCAGTGTACACACATTACTGTACACACATCAGCGTGCACACATTACTGTACACACATGTGATGCTGTACAGCCACATGCACACCACCAGGAACAGGTTCCTCATGTCTGGAACAAACAAATATTACACACATCAGGGTACAGTACACACATTACTGTATAGTGCACACATTACTGTACACTCTCATGTGATGCTGTGCAGCCACATACACACCACCAAGAACAGGTTAATAATGCCTGTAACACACACTTGTATAACTGTACCCTACACATGTCTGAAACATGACATCATATTTGTTTCTATAGCTAGTTTATGTTTGACTACATGAATATGGCACAGCATGTCAAAATTCCACTCTAGAAACAAGGAACAACATTTGTACATGATGGGAAAACTTCAAATCTATGCTTTGCAAACTCCTTATACTCACACTTGAGACAGACCTTTAGGTTAAGCAATCAGCAAAATGTAGTATCAGATGGTTCCTTGTCAAGCACTGGGGTTCACAAACAATGAAGCAAATTCATTGCCTACATTTTTGCCTACCAGCTGCACAGTGGTGTATATAAGGAGTACTCACACTTGAAGCAGTGTCCCCACACCGGCAGCAGGGACAGGAACAGAGCTGCATCTCCGAACGTCGGGTACGACTTAAACACTGCAGTCAGGCCCACTAACAGGTGCAGGTGGAACATGGGGTGGTCCCTACAGTGCAGAAAGTTTCAAACATGTTCATATTTACAGTGTTTTATCTTATCCACTTAACATGTTCACATTTACAATGTTTATTTTATCCACTTAATATGTTCACATTTACAATGTTTTATCTTTTCCACTTAATATGTTCACACTTACAATGTTAAACTTTATCCACTTACACACATGCACACTTACCCACACCTCAATACTCATCATCATCATCTTTCATCCTCTATTTTGAGGTGCAGCAAGTAAAGGCTGACCTCCAAAACAGTCTGTCTTTCATCGCAGTGAGAAGTCCCGGGCCCTCTAGACCAGATTCTGACTAAATAAGTTTCTTCAAAGTCAGCCTTGGGGGACCAACATGTTTCTTACATAAATCAGGTGACCAGAACAAAAGTTCTGCCTCAATACTGCAGTCACTAAAATGTAGGTGAAACATAGGGTGGTCCCTATGGAGATACATTTACACTGTTCACACTTTTTACTTGAGACACTGCATGACTGATGCACCAAGTAGAATTTAAAATATTCTTTATGCTTCCTGCGTTCCTACCTGAGTTTGATGGCGAGAGGAATGACATAGAAGACTGCGTTGAGCTGGAACACGCAGAGGAAGAAGATTCGGAAATGTTCGAACATCTCCGTGAAAAAGTACCAGAACAGGCCCATGTTGGGGGTCAGGTCGGGGGCTAGCATCCTGCAGGGGGGAGGGGGTTATACTTGTTAAGACATGCTTATCAGGACTCATGTCACCTGATAGACGAAGCTTAAAGGCTGAGAATTTTATTGGGTACGATGGATACATGCATGTAGGCACTCTATTGGAGATATTCCCATAATCATGTTTATTGCAAGCTCAGCTGGCATACCAAGCATGCTTAAAAATAGCATAAACGTTGGAGATAAAACAGATAAAAGGGAAACTCTAATGAGAACTACAGTTGTACATATGGGAAAAAATCTGAAGGTATATAACACTATTTTGTTCTGACAATGCGTACCACAGTTAAATCATGTATTCTAAGACCTTCCCATGACCAAATAGACACACTAGACAAATCTAAAGCACTCACACAAACCCCACAGTGGCAGAACAGAGACTAGACACTCACACAAACCCCACAGTACCCAAACAGAGACTAGACACTCACACAAACCCAACAGTACCCAAACAGAGACTAGGCACTCACACAAACCCCACAGTGGCCAAACAGAGACTACACACTCACACAAACCCCACAGTAGCCAAACAGAGACTAGACACTCACACAAACCCCACAGTACCCAAACAGAGACTAGACACTCACACAAACCCCACAGTACCCAAACAGAGATTAGACACTCACACAAACCCGACAGTGGCAGAACAGAGACACTCACACAAACCCCACAGTGGCGGAGAGGAAATCCCAGGACAGGAAACAGAGGAAGGACAGGAACAGCAGAGAGGACAGCCAGAGGGCGTAGGACAGCAAGGTGTGCAGGACAGAGGTGATGTAGTCTTCATCAGGGTGCAGCTGCTGTTCCTTCTAGACACACAAGCAAGAACATAAGACAGAGAAGACACAGGGTTGACCCGCTCTTCCTTATAGACACACAGGTAAAGGTAGAGAGGACAGGTGAGACAGTCTTCCTCAGGGTTCTGCTGTAACAGTTCCTTCTACACACACAGGTACAAGGTGTTGAAGATCTTCACAAGATTACATTTCAAGAATGTAAAGGTGTGAAAGGCTTTAAGGCAGCACTGCTGAAGACGACTTAAGGCATCTTGAAGAACAAGGCAAGAATAAGTGGTGAACATTTTGAAGACAGGCCGTCTCTAAGAAGCGGCTGGAGACAGAAGAGCAGAGAAAGACAAAGTTCAGTACAGACAGATCTGAAGGGTGACACAAGACAACCATTCATGGCTCCATCAGAATAAGGCACAGTGGTGACCAGGACAGACTTCTGCACTTCTCAGCTTCCCGAGGTCCTGAGGAATGTAGCTTTTGTAAAGGCACCCCAGGGAGAGAAATGTACAGGACAGCACCCTCCAACACTGACATTGTTAGCAAGGCATGAGAAGCGTATTCTGGAAACCTGGTTAGTATTGCTGAGCTGAACTACTTACACAAACCCCTTGTGGAGTACAGCCCCTCCATGGTGTAACTACTTACACAAACCCCCTTGTGGAGTACAGCCACTCCATGGTGTAACTACTTACACAAACCCCCTTGTGGAGTAGAGCCACTCCATGGTGTAACTACTTACACAAACCCCTTGTAGAGTACAGCCACTCCATGGTGTAACTACTTACACAAACCCCCTTGTGGAGTACAGCCAGTCCATGGTGTAACTACTTACACAAACCCCCTTGTGGAGTACAGCCACTCCATGGTGTAACTACTTACACAAACCCCCTTGTGGAGTACAGCCACTCCATGGTAACTACTTACACAAACCCCCTTGTGGAGTACAGCCACTCCATGGTGTAACTACTTACACAAACCCCCTTGTGGAGTACAGCCACTCCATGGTGTAACTACTTACACAAACCCCCTTGTGGAGTACAGCCACTCCATGGTAACTACTTACACAAACCCCCTTGTGGAGTAGAGCCACTCCATGGTGTAACTACTTACACAAACCCCCTTGTGGAGTACAGCCACTCCATGGTAACTACTTACACAAACCCCCTTGTGGAGTACAGCCACTCCATGGTAACTACTTACACAAAGCCCCTTGTGGAGTACAGCCACTCCATGGTAACTACTTACACAAACCCCCTTGTGGAGTACAGCCTCTCCATGGTAACTACTTACACAAACCCCCTTGTGGAGTACAGCCACTCCATGGTAACTACTTACACAAACCCCCTTGTGGAGTAGAGCCACTCCATGGTGTAACTACTTACACAAACCCCCTTGTGGAGTACAGCCACTCCATGGTGTAACTACTTACACAAACCCCCTTGTGGAGTACAGCCAATCGATGGACCCAAACGATACAAATATCAGGTGATTCCCACCCCTGAACAATTCGTCATGGTCAAATTGTTGTGTAGCAATAAATTAGTTACGATAGATGCTGTAGCTGCCTGTTAGAGCAGTCATTTGGGGTGTTGTACAAGGATTTTATTCTCACAATTTATGCGACACCAGTTCCACAGGCAGTAGTTTTGCTGCAGCCACAAGTTTGCACAAGTTGTTTGTGGAGCACTGGTGGTGTCTCAGTAGATTACCTCATCAAGTGGAGCATGTAAAATAAACGTTGAAACGTTGAGCAGAAATGTTGAATTGTTCCTTACTTTGAACCCATTTGTTGTTTAGAAGACCAGTTATTGTCTATAAACATTGTTGCTGATAGTTCCCTAACTTCAAAACATCACTCTTTGCTGACATACTAGCGTAGAACCCTGCCGTTAAATGAAATGTATGTAGAGTTGTTTATTGATTCATTTCCATTTTTGCCGGTGCGTAGCTATGAGACGGGAGAAGCGGTTGCATGGATGCATTCATGAATGCATGGATGCATGGATCGGTCAATTTAAACAAATAGCTCTTCTATACGTGCTATTGCGTAATCGTGCCAGCGTGGCCGAGCGGTCTACAGCACGGTACCTATCTTAGTTGGCTTCTCCAACCGTAGATCGTAGGTTCGAACCCCACTTGCTAATTTTTTTTTCTTTGTTAGACAAATCTCATGTAGCGTTTTTTTAATAGAAGAAAGACCAATTCAGTAATTCGATGTTTAAAAACTCTTTTTTTCGTGTGATTTTGTTTAACATCCAGGCTTTTTCCAAAATACGCACCGGCCAGCTTTTTTCAGAAGCTTTCTTGTTTGGATAGACTTTCAACATTAATGTTGGTAGCACCGAATCACTGCGGTCACCGGTCACTGCGTATTGGCGGCCTGTACCAATCAGTCACACAACTGTCATACACATAAGAAATAAAGCTTCACAAAACAATACAAATATGGGTCTTCAAATGTAGAAAATCGACAATGAAAACAACTGTTACATAAATATCGCTGTCTTTGTTTCCTGCGGAAGTGTGGCCTTGAAGGTTGCAGACGAGCGAACGCTCTAAAGACTTGTAACACTATAAACGTATGATTCGTATAGTCTATAAAAATGAAACTTTTAAACGTATAATACTATAATTTGCAATAAGTAGACAAAGTTTTGTTTGCGTTGGTGGTGTCGTTTTTTTCGTAACAAATGTGTTAGTCGGGCCGTCGCGTTCAGCTCATTTTTCTGTGAAAACCTGAGCTGGGTCGTGCAATACAGTCCTCGCGATAGAAAAAAATTACACACAATCACAACTTTACTGCCAAAGAAAGCTGAAATATCATAAAATGCAAGAGAACAAACTTACAAAAGCATGTTAAGTTAGGACACGCTGTTATGGCACAAAATCGGAATACACATTGCCGAAAACGCCTCGCAGCGTGCCGTGAAAGGCTCGTGAAAATGGTGCATTCCTTACCCAAGTATGTTCTTCAATGAATGTGTCATTCATCCATCAAAGCCGGGCCATGAGTTTGAGCGCGTGACAAAGCGTGTCATGTTACCGCACCTCCCGTCAGTATACTTTACAATAGTGACATTTTGAATGATTCAATCGTTAAATTGTGGACAGCAGACCAAAGTACTTGGTTTTATAAACGTTGAGTTTTGATCAGCCAACCCTGAGAACAGACGTGTGTGTCGTCAACGGTCGCTTACTTTTCATTGGGCTTAATTCCAGTTATGGCGGCCATGTTGGATTTCCGGGGTCATGGCACCAGAACGAGACTGCAGGTGGTGCCAGCTGGGCATTCTACTCTATACTTAGGCTGTATTGCAGACATAAGTATGCCATCTTTGGGAGTACATTTCACCCCTCTAAGGTTAAATGCGGCACAATACATGCCTGTTATCTGTAGAAAATATTGTTTTTGATATTTGAGGTCGATGTTGGCAATATTTTTTATTAATTTTTAAAGGGTGAACCGAGAACAATTGCAATTTACGGTTCTGAACATCAGAAAATGGAAGAATCAGTATACTGTTGCTGAAATGGTCAAACGCTCAATGTTGAAGTTTCATCACAACAAAACAAAGGATATGAAATACTTGCCTGAAACTGAGTCGGGCGATTTCCTTGCGTGTATTTGGATGTGCAAAGTGTGGATCTATGTTGGTACTTGGCTTTGTTGAGTAAAGTGCGGCACGACGGCCTGAAATGTTTAGCGGGTCGTCTCCAAGAGCGAAAAACCAAACCTAACATTTTGGGAGAGTTAAGAGCACGAATATGACTGTCGTGGAATTTACACGCGCCTTTCTTTGTTCCGCTGTTTGAACTGTCCCTGCTTATCACGGCAGGTGTTGATTTACCAGCTCCGAGTGGGACGGCAAACACAGTAAAGTTTGGTGATGAAGGTTCAAAGTCTCCAGTCTGACGCACCTGTTCGTCTCGTGATGGGGCGGCGGCCGCCATGTTGGAGAGTTCGGTTGTCCCGTCTACACGGCAAAGTTAGCGGATAAACAACACCAGGGACGGTTTTCTGATCCAACATGGCTGCAGGTATGCTGTAAGACATTAGAGGAATCAGGGCTTGAAATGCCGTGGTGAGACAAGCGTTTGGTATTGTAAAACATACAAGTCATACCTATACATTAAACTGAAGTTGACTACTACTGTTTGACCATATAGCGTACCTGGTGTTGGGTAGCATTGTATTTTTCATTTATGTCAGCAAAACTTCGTCACTTCATGCTTATCAAAAGTTGTCGCAAAACCTACTTTACAAACATGAGCAGGTATAGCACCTGCTGCTTTACTATGGTGATTAGCTACTTTGAGACCTTGTTGTTGACCCCAGAAAGGACATTAGTTGGTAGCGTCACTTTGGGTGCAATTCACAAACAAGCCGCAAAGGGCGCTGATGAAAGCCAGACGGTACAAAGGTGCGGTCTGATCATATTTACCCGCCAGGCTGTGTTTACACTTATTAAGCTTCAGCACAGCCAGCCGCCAGACTTTTGAGTGACATTTGCATACGATCCTTAGGAGTTAGTGAATTGACATGTACAACCATTTTTTCTAGTTAGGCCATGTTGATTTGATTATATGGATGACATCCGCGCTCGCACCAATTTTCGGCCGTTCCCCCCCCCCCCCCAAAAAAAGTTTTCGACCACACAGTAAATTGTGCAAATCAGCTGTAAAATGAGCACAAATATTCCATAGATTGACAAAAAAGTATCAGAAAACAGATAACTAATACCATAGATTGCCAAAATAAATCTTAAGTCAAAGAATAAAATGTGAAAGGGCAGAAAGAAAAAAATCTATTGTTGGTAGGGGGAGGTACCAGTACAGAGAATTCAAGTATAGGTCCCGTTCAGGTCCAGAGGATCATTTCTAGGTCCGGACTTGAACCTGGACCTGATTTCTGGAATCTGTTTGGTGGATTATTGGACTCCCACTGGCATTTTAAAATCCCATCTCCGTGTAATAAAGGCTAACTGTCTCTGTACCTTTGACTGTAGAAACTTCCTACAATTGACAATAAACTCTACTTGACTTCACTCTTGTTGTCTTCTTGGCCCCTGGCAAGACCCCAAACGCCTGCCGACATAGATCTAGTGTGTCAATTTTGTAATTGGCGAAACCTGTTCCTCTGATTTTTTTCAGGTCTGTTTTTTTTTCGCATTGGTCCAAGAAGAAAAAAATGTTATGCACCCGCATATGTACTAGTCCCTAAACCTAACTGTTGGTATACCACACTATGTGCGTTTAGTCCTATGTTCAACCTTCCTGGCCACTTTGATTACATACTGAAGGCAACGTTTTTTTGGCCAAACTTTTTTTTATTCGCTCGCTCGCATCAATTTTGGAGTTCCCGGAGGATGTCATCCATATAATCAAATCAACATGGCCTTAGCTGCACTTGTATTGGATTGTTCTGCCAGTTCATTCTAATGACGGATGTCACTCGAAACTTCCGGAATTAAATCTCCGTTTTTATCCAGTTGTGGAGATTGAATTGTATTTGAAGAAAGTCACTTTACTTTTTGTTGTGACAATAAAGCTTCTGCATAAAGTAATTTGCATATAATCTACCTCCATACCGTATCAGCCACACGGTGATTTACATCATTCATCCGGACGGGAGACCTGGCGCATCCCCGTCTTGTATTCAGCTAGAAGAAAAGGGTATGCCCGCAGCCGCCCTGTAAAAGGTGGTATAACCCCCAAAGTGCTGTAATACACTGTATGACTCTACTACTACTACTACTTCTACTTCTACTACTACTACTACTACTACTACTACTACTACTACTACTACTACTACTACTACTACTTTTTTTTGGCGACGCCTCAGGGGCGAGCCTAATGTTTATAGTGTGCGACCGTTTGACAGGAATTCTAGGAATTCCGCAGGCATGCAAGGAATTTTTCTACGGGTATTTTTTTTCTACGGGTATTTTCTACGGGTATTCCCTAGGGAATTTGTTTTTGTGTGTGACTTTAGTCTGCTTTGGGTATGGCGTATAATAAGATGACGTGACCGATGTTATAAACCAGGATTTCATGTTTTAATACTCGTTTCACCATCAAGTATACAGCACATTACATTTTTTAACAAAATACCCGATATTATGTATCGTTAGGGTAGAATTGTGGGTCAGTTATATTTTTTGCTTGACCATTCGGCGTAATGATGTCGTGTATGTATGAGGATTGTTTTGTTTCGTTTGAAGGTTTTTATTTCATATCTTTCTGTTATTTCATTTTGTATGGTTGTGTGACGCTTGAATCCCTTTTTTTCTTATTGCTGTGATGTTCATTTGGTTACCAAACCATCGCGACAAAGGGGTGTACTTGTCAGTCGATTCTTCCTGTAACCTGGGGGTTGTCATGCCGGCGTTCACCTGTGGGGACAGATTGTGAGAAAGGATTGATATGAAGTATTTTTGCAATAGTGATACTAACTTAGCAACTTTTGTATGTCTGGATCGGTAAAGTGTTGTTTTCTGTTAGTTACAGGCCGTCGGTAGTGATGTAAGGCATCAAAGTAATTCAGATATAATTTATAGCAAAAGTGATACATATTGAATTACAGCGCTTATATTGTCATGTCAAGTCAAAGTCCTTCCCGCTCCATGGTGCATAGGGCGGCGCCCATGTTCTTGGAGTAACCCTGGGCCAAACAAATGCAATTACTACAGTAGGGGGCCAGGACACTGGCTGTGGTGTGTGTTCAAATTACATACTCTTTCCCGAATGCTGAGTGCTAAGCTGAGAAATTAGCACGACCATTTAACACGTCATACTATATTGGCCGGGGATCGAACTTACGACGTACCGAATGCATGGCGAAGACTTTTCCCACTCGTCTCATTGCACCGGCGATAACGCTTGTGCAGCCAGACAACAATACTCGTGATGCTAACGTGCTGTTACTTTGACCGATGAGGTCTATTTCTCTTATAACCAAAGGGCACAAAAGTGCATTATCATTTACCTTTTGGTGTAGCCCGAGTTTTGAATCATTAAAGAAGTTTCAGAAATAAAATGTACCACCGTGAATAAGAAATAATGACACAAAATATTCTTTCTCGGCTTGGCTTCGCATGATCGAAGGCACATCACAATATCAATATACATGTCGGCTTAAAAGCCACAAGCGACGGCTATCGGGTCTAAAATGCAGTACACTGTTACGTCGGGTTGCGTAAACCAGCATACAGAATATTTCGTCCATCATACAAGTAAAACGGCTGCATTTGCAAGAGATATCCAACTTCTACGTGTGGAAGGGTGGTAAAGGTGATTGGAAAAGCATCCTGTATACAACGGCTATATCATCACCAGCCTGTAATAAGACAGAATGAAATAAGTCGCATGTACGCTCACCGCTATTAAACTGCTTGGAGGACAATGGGTGATCAGATTACCGGTACCGTTTTGGCTACAGTCAGAGTGATAAGACGGCGGGCGATCGGAGGACGGATGGGAGTATGGCAGTTCCGGCAATCGTCGGTTAATTGACGACTCGTGCTCAGCAGTATTACTATAGAACTGTGGATACGTGCTTGACTGTACTAGTCCACAGACGATAAAGGGTGAGTGAAACGCAGAGAAAAAGATGATTGAGAACGGGGACCCCGGTAACAAATCGTATCTTTTACTTTAAGACCACGGGAAACAGATGAATATGACCACGAGAAACAGAAGCGTTTGTTGTTCGGCGGCGGCAAGGTGGCGAATGGAATTCCACAGGAGGGCCTCATGGAGCGCTGATATCTTCGGCCGATCAAAAACAAAAGGGTTGTGCCTGGTTGTGCCGTAAACAACATGTGGTATGAGTAACAAACTGCCAAGAAGTTTCCACGTTGAAAGATATTCTCTAAACAAAATCAAAAAACTCTGGCGAAACACGGTCACAGATGAAGACTAATTCCTACACAGCAATACGCTGTAAAAATGCCAAAACTATAATGCCGTTAATATGGGACTCATATTTTATCTTGCCGAAACGTGATGTTGGCGGACTTTTTGAAGACCAAGGTCTCGGGCGGTTTGGGGTAAGATTTGGGCCCACGAAATTAAGGTTGGCAGTGTTACTCAACCCAAGCACACAGTCCCAAAATCCACCTGGTACGATTCACATCGTAACGCTCTCGGTTTATTTAGCTCTAGTCACTCTTAACAACTTGTGACGTATCTATTATACACATAATACATGCTATCATTAGCAAGGTACTCTCACCGAAATTGAGTCGCTTGTGCATGTCGGCCGACCTTTCCGGCGAGCCATCTAACTCGGCCGACCTTGTCCCGGATCGATCTTTAGTGGGAAGCAAACTGACGCTATTCTGAGGGCTGCCATTGGTTGGAAAATGTACTTGTGCAGTTCCTATTTGTCAATGTTTACAGACTGACGTCAGCACGGTGACCAATCCCAAGACGATGTCCAGACGACGGCCAGGGACCGCCCGTTTTGTTTGTTTTAACTATCCAAGCGGGGACGATATAGTCACAGCTTTCAAAACGGGGATTGAAATGTAACCAAAAAGGATCTATTTTACGATGGGTATATTGCAACCTAACAACGCTAAAAGCAATAGCAGCGAATCAGAACATTATAACCCGGAACTTTTTCATGCCTACCTTAAAAATTAGTACTAAGTTTTAACGGCTACAATGTTTCCTGTTTATTGGCGAAGCGTAAAACAATAGATATATCTTGTACCGTCTTCTCTGAGGTGCGCTTATCGGGTAGTTTAGTTGATATTTTTGATCATGCATCATATACTGGGCGATGTTAAATTCAGTATCTCCGGTAACAGTCCTGGTTATATTGACCTCTTATTTTCTTTTTCCAAAATGTGACTAGACATTGCATCTCCGAGGTTTATACTAGTAATTAGATACAAAAATAAAGGACTTTGCCCCATCATCTTGTATGCAGATACACACCAACATGTGTTGCATCAATCACACACGAATCGTAATCCACAATGTATGGCGTACATGAGTTATTACCTCGTAAGCTACCATTTGTTAAGCTGGCTCTATCTCACTCTTTAAATACAAGGGAAGAATCACACTTAAATACACAGACGTATGTCACTTGATGACAATGTTAACCACTTTAGAAGAACAAACACTCAAAGCTATACCTGAGTCCGATTAAATTGTGTTAATAAGCAATTGTACATACAGACATTTTCTCATAGACTGTCTATAGATAATGGTAAGTTAAGATTCTTTAAGAAACTAAAGAAGGGATACTCAATGGAAACTTATTTAACATCACTAGATAATATCGAGGTCAGATCGGCAATATGCAAACTAGCTACCCGTGAGCGAAAGAACCTGTAATCATTGTATTGCAAAACCGGTGGAAGACGAGATACATTTTATTTCTAACTGCTTCTCTAATGACCAGGAAAGAAAGGAGTAATATGAAGAGGTTTGCAAAACACACACATCCCTGTATGGCACATCCGCTAGCCTGTTACTCACAGGATCGGCATGGGAACCAGTGAACAACTAGAGGGGCGAGTCAGAACAGAAATAAACAACATCCCGACTCCCGGGATTCGAACCCGCGCCGAACCCGGACAGCCGGATCACAAATCACACGTGCTAACCACAACAACAAAAGCTCAAGAGCTGTTGGCGTGGTCAGTTTGGCAGCGCTAGAACCCACTGTTACAATAGCAATGTTCGTTCTTCCCACCACGCCGTGCTAAGAAAGAATGACCGCTTGAGGAATAAAATGTGTCCCGCATGTGCCAGTGTCCGGCAGTCCGGACCGCCTGGAAGGCCTGGCTCTAAACAAAAGGCAGTTCAACAGACCGTTTCTGATTAGCACAACGCTTGTGGCGGGTGTGACGAAAAGCCAGCACCACATGGCACAGATGACACAGACTTGTCATTTCCATGGTGGTCCGGTGACAATAAATCATGCGGTCTGCTTTTAATACAAGGAATTCCTGCTTTTACAGGAGTTTACATCAACACAGCTTGTCGTTCAAATTCATTCCTTTCAAAACATTGTTTCTGTCGTAACTATCCAAACGGGGGCGATTCAGACGCAACCAACTATCAAAACGGGAGATTGAGATGTACCTATCAAAAAGGGGGTACTTTACGATTGCTACATTGCAACCTAAAACGCTAAAAACAACAATAGCGAATCAAAACATTTAAACCCTTTTATGCCTACCTTAAAAACTAGTGCTAAGTTTTAACGGCTACAATGTTTCCTGTTAATTGACGAAGCGTATTTAAATAATGAATTCTTGGACCGTCTTTCTTGTGGTGTGCTTCAACAGTCGGCCCTATGATTTTCGCCCGTACTGATATTATCTAATCTTTTAACAATAATAAGCGACACTGTTCCCTTTCAGCTTGTCATTGATCCGGGATGTATCAGTACATATGGGAATATGGTGTCGCGATCCATATTTTCTAAGGCATCGGCGAAATGAACTTGCGATGTATAAACGATAAATAACTCGCAACTCGCCCTGATAATCCGTCTCAAACTAGGCATCTTATCCACTGTCTAGTGATTAATCGAATAGTTTAGTTGATTTTTGTTTATCATGCATCAAATACTGAGTCATTTCAAATTAAAAACTTCCATTAACAGTCCTGGTTTTACTGACCCCCAATTTACTGTTCCCAAATGTGTCTAAATGGGGATTGCTACTCTGAGGTATATACTGCTCTGATTAGATACAAAATAAAACACGTTTGTATCCACTCCGCCACATTTATCTTCTATCAAAACACATACCAACATGTCTTGTAACAACCACACACGAATGTATTGACATTTTAACAGAGAGAACTAGGGTATCCATGTTACACGCTGCAACTATAGCGGGAAAGAAATGCATTGTGCATAGGTAGAATGATCTAACAAAACCTCATGATTTGACCCAAACATGGCAGAAACGATTTAAGGTTCACGATTCACTCTGGCACTCCGTTCTCAACTTGGATGTTTAACGTGAGTCGGTGGGGAAGGGGGTTGGTACAATTTGGCAAAGAAAAGGCACGGGACATGACACTACATGAGCACGGTTTGGAGATTTTTAAAGCCGAAACCATGGAGGCAAAAAATCTGGTTGTGGTTCAAAGATGCCAGAGATCAGGGGAGGATGTTTGGCCAAATCTGCTGCAATTAGCTGTCACAGAAAATGAGTTACGACCAGGGCTGGGGCCAGGGGTAGCCTGACTAAAATCAAGCCCCTAGCGGCCGGCCCTACAATTGCCGCCACCCTATATGGGGAGGGGGTCATTAAGCCCAGCCGGCGAGAGAGCTTGTGTAAACACAGGCTAGGGCCAGGGGGTACGTATGAAATGTCAGAGTGGCCTTGACTGCACTGTAGGTGTACGGAACGAAGAGTAGAACAGATGGCAAAAATTATCGTGGTGATTCTCAGAATCCGGCGATGTGACAAATTTAGTCACTGTGTCAGATAGATAGTATGTCGACCAAACACCTAGAAAACCACGACAACGGAACTTTTATGCATGTTTCACGAAAATTCAAGACTTCACATCTAAACTTTTACGCTAACCAAGGAGCTTTTATCACTGATAAAAGCTCCTTGCGCTAACAGAGATGGGGTTTTGTGTGCGTGAAAAGTTGCGCATGAAAATCTGCGGGTGACAACATGCACATTCTCTTATTTCCCGGGGATTTGAAAAGTTTTTGTACTTTTACATTTAAGATATTTAAACAGAACGCTCAAAACCTTTTGACACCATTAGTGTTGATAATTAGCAGGGATTTTAACCCATGTCCTATCCGGTATTAAACTTCCCTGGGTGGTGTCCCTGCAGACGTGTTACACGTTCGCGTATACAAGAACGGGATCCCGTCTGTATTTCCCAGTTGCCGTTATATCAGAAGAAAACTAATTCACATCCAGTATTCTAAATCCACATAGTATGGTGTCCCTAGGGGTAGGGGTGTACTAAGTAACGAATAAATTGACTAAGTTGGAGACGTCCACCATTCAACTGACTGGTCTCCCTAGGCGTAGGGATGTACCAACCAACGAATAAATTGACTAAGTTGGAGACGCCCACCTTTCTCATGCAAATAAAAGCAATTAAAGAATTAACAAAAATGGAAACAGTAAATCAACCTATGTTACTGAACATCTTTATTCATAACATAAACAAAGTAAATTCTAACGGTCATGAAAGAAAGTCAGAAAACGAACAAGACAATAATAAAAAGTTTCTTGTAACAAGAAAATGTACAAACAGCGCTACATCAAAGACATGAAAAATATAACCTCCTTGGTTACATCAAGCTAGGGAACAAGTTCCAAAATAGTAAAGAAAAACTTTAAAAAGTAGAGATGCTACATAAAATCATGCGCGTTAAATTGATAAAAACGAGGCAAACGTGAGGCATACAATCAATACTTCCATAAACGAGAAACATACTAAAATTGCAGAAGATAATGCATGATGTGGTCTACCAGGAAGGGGTCGAACTGGGAACAGGACAGCTCGTCAGAACGGTTGCACCAGCTGGGTGAATGAAATAGGGGAGGGGGCAGTCTGGCCGGTCTGTCTGGCAGGAACTGGTCAGTATCAAAACTACAGAACAGTTCGGCAGAGATGCCAATAGGCTGCAGCAAAACGTCCGCCAGCTCAAGCTGGAACTCAGACGTGTCGGGCTGTGTACGGAACTCGTCCTAAAATACTGTGAAAACGGCTGAACATACTCGAGAAATTGGCCTTCCAGACATGCCACGTCCTACCAAGGAGGTTGAAAGAGGGGAAGGAGTCGGCTCATAATTTGTCCCTTTTGAACCATCTTCGACTCACTTTTGAAAAAAAAAACATTAACATTAAGGTGCAAATTGGTCTTGATTTACATACACCCAACCGACTATCGGCATTGTTTTTATTGTTCACTCTTATTGACAAGCAAGTATACAAAAGTAACGGTCTCCGCACTGGTGTTCCAGTGCTGAATCAATGGGTCGAATCGGCCTCAGCACTGGTTTTCCAGTGCTGAACAAACGTCAGCGCTGGTTTTCCAGTGCTGAACGGCCTTGTTCCAGTGCTCATACTCCCTCAGCGCTGGAATTCCAGTGCTGAACCCAATGCGAGCACTGGATTTCCAGTGCTTAACTTTTCCGGTGCTGGACTTCTAATAGGGCCGGCCTCGGTCCCTGCCGCTGCCATGAGGTCATGACTGGCTCATTATGCGGCTTTTATGGGGAGTCAAACATGGCTTACAAAGGACTGCCGCCGGCACGCCGGAACAATAGGACACAGCAGGGTTTAACATCGCAAAACAAAGGCCGCGGCAAGGTGCTAATTTTGGGCCGACTCCTTTCATTTGAGGTCAGGTTGGGAACTGGGATCAAACTGACATACACCCAAAAAACAATGGCATTGTGGTGCAAAAAAGTGTTGTAAAACCAGACATGAATTTCACACAACCCTCATGAGCAAAAGGTGTGAGGCGCCATCACCAGGGTCATGAATGAGAAATAGGAGAAGAATGTAGCCTGTCTGTCCGCTAGCTAGGAAAACTGCATGTTTCTAAATGACTAAAAAAAGTGTATTTTTGCTTCGGAAAGATGGCCATGTTCTAAGTCAGTTAGATCCTGGGAGTAACCTGAATGTGTGGATTTGGTACTGCTCCGCCACCCTTGGAGTTTGTTGGGGTCCCCACATTGTCAGGCCACTCCCATGATCTAACTACTAGTATTACTTGGGCGGCTACAGTGAGAACTTCCTTTGGTATGCAATCGCTCGACACATCACATATCGCTATCAAAGGAAAAGGCCGGTGTCATAACGTTGAGAGATCTTTTGTCGGCCTAACAGCAGAAGCCATTTGTTTTGCATATAGATTAATCGCCTTCGAGAGAACTGTTATACGACATGGTGTGAATGAATACCTCCCGCGAGGCATTCTACCACCCTCTTGTAAGGCCACATTTGTAAGGTTTTATCCTTGATTGTATAAATAGGTAACGGGGGAATTTTGATATATCGCAGCGTTGACCAAACACCCAACGAAAGCAGTAATGATTACAGACTTCAACCCCGTACACGCCCGACAACACGTAGAAACTAAGTTTTCTATGCTGATCATGAGTCTCCGTAAGGTGAAGATCTTATTATGCCTCCAGGTGTGGTTGTACCTATTATTTTAGACGTCATTTTCATGTCTAACAAATGAGTGCTCACATTCATCACAGAAAGTTGAGAATGAACAAACAAGGCATAGCCAGTGAGAGACAATAGAGGCACGCTTGTGAATGTGGTGAAATTTCACCAAATTGCACTACTAGTATTTTGCTTTTTCGTCTGCTGTCATTGTATATGACCCCGGCGGTGGAAAGACTCTCCTGTCCCGAAGTTAGCCTGGCCAATCCACGGTAGACTGGATTCCAGGTTATTTTTGTACCCGCTCGATCTTCATGGATTGCAGCGCCGTGATCTTTACTGTTACTTTGCTGCACCTTAAGGTGTTTGATACAAACTTCCCCAAGTGCACAGTAAACATGAACACACTCATCATGCGTTGTCGACTTACAGTATCTTTGGTTTGGAATGTGGTAGTCACCCTTGGCTCGGTGTGACAAATAGGCCTGTCATGCTCACGACTCTCTACACATACACGACTTATTAGCCCCATGCAGGACTGAGTCCGGCATGTTATGACAAATTTTCCCCTTTTAACGTTTATTTCTATGTAAGTTGTAGAACCATTCGGTGCAAGCCGGGCTAAGAAAGCTACGAGAGGTGTGCCTCGATCACAACATTCATGTATGATCGACTTAAAGATGAATCGCGCCCTGGACCGCCTGATCAAGACAGGCACGCAGGCGAAACCCAACAAAAAACATACTGTATTGTCCAAACATTACGTAGTATAGCTTAAAGATACCGTGTTGCACCTTAGGGTGTTTGATACAAAATGTCCAAGGTATAGTACAGTAAACATGAATACACTCTTCATATCGTGTAGACTCAAACATCAAGATGTTCTTGAGATACATAGCAGGACTGGTCTAACCATTTTAAAGCTAAGGGTACAAACCGACGTACGTGCAACTGCGAGTGCGTGGTGTCTACGTGCCACAACTGGTGCTGGTAAACGGGCTGCTAACTTCAGCTCGGTCTTGCAGATGGGGCATTGTGGACGGTTATAATTGTTTAACTTAATTCAAGGTGAAATATGGTCAATGAGATCAGCCGTGTTGTATTTTATAAGGTCAAAGGTCACATAACAGCGTTTAACGGTTCATTTCTTATGGAATCCTATACTGGTCTTCCCATAACTGTTGTTAGGCATAATTTGGAAAGATGTAAATGTTTTGAAGAAATATTAGACAAGTAAGAGAGGACGTCCTAGTCACAACGAGGTTTGATTAGAGGATGTAGTGCCCCACCGTTATACACATGGTTTAGCGTTTCTGTGTTTGTTTAGATCAGAATAAAATATGCGTTACTGATAAGTGATAACCAAAGGCATCCATGAGGGAGGGCCTCGAGGAAATAAGTACCACATAATCGCCCCCCCCCCCCTTCACGGAGATGTAAACAAACCGCCACTGATC
>NC_049984.1:528166-548110 GCF_000003815.2 Branchiostoma floridae
CCACCGTTGCCGCCACCGCCGCCGCCACCGTTGCCGCCACCGTTGCCTGCACCGTTGCCGCCACCGCCGCCGCCACCGTTGCCGCCACCGTTGCCGCCACCGTTGCCGCCACCGTTGCCGCCACCGTCGCCGCCACCGTTGCCGCCGCCGTTGCCGCCACCTGTCGCCGCCACCGTTGCCGCCACCGTTGCCGCCACCGCCACCGTTGCCGCCACCGTTGCCACCACCATTGCCGCCACCGTTGCCGCCACCGTTGCCGCCGCCGTTGCCGCCACCGCCGCCACCGTTGCCACCACCGCCGCCGCCACCGTTGCCGCTGGATTCACTGCCACTGCTACTTGAGCCACTGGAGTCATCGTCAGGGACACAGACTGGGAAATCGTCAGACTCACAAACTGCTATGCAGACAGACTGGCAGAATGACAAACTGGTTTCTGAGTCACAGACTGACTGAGTTTGAGACTCACAGATTGAGATACAGGCAGAAAGGCAGTCCGAGTTGCTGCCGCCGCCTCCAGAGCTAGAGCCACCGCTGCTACCGGAGCCACTGCTGCTACTGGAGCCACCGCTGCTACTGGAGCCACCGCTGCTACCGGAGCCACCGCTGCTACTGGAGCCACCGCTGCTACCGGAGCCACCGCTGCTACTGGAGCCACTGCTGCTACCGGAGCCACCGCTGCTACCGGAGCCACTGCTGCTACTGGAGCCACCGCTGCTACCGGAGCCACTGCTGCTACCGGAGCCACTGCTGCTGCCGGAGCTGCTGCTGCTGCCGGAGCCACTGCTACAACCCCCGGAGCCACTGCTTGAGCTGCTGGACCCACTGCTGCTTTCACTAGAGTCACTGCTGCAGCCGTCCTCTGCCAATTTCAGGATAATGGAAGAGCTTAAGACAAAGTTGGTATAATTGCAAATAGACAGGGATTTAAAAAAAAGTTTATTTGCTTAGATTTAGTGCGATCAAAGGTTTTCTCCCTACCTGATGTTAATCTGTGCCTTACTTGGAAGTGTCATGATTATCAAATCAAAATCATCCATCAGTAATTTTCTCATTAATGGTACATTTGCATGACTTGTCTATTGATGATCTGTCAGCAAACATGCATGTGATAAACAGAAAGTCCACTTTTGTAGGAGCCCGTACGAAGTAAAATGCATAGAGAAAAAGACTACCGTCACACGTCATCCCATCAGGATTCAGGGTGTAGCCAATCGTAGTTTAACGCTTCAAAGTTGGAGGTAAACGTTCTACAAGTGCCAGGTTTATGATTTCTTTAGTAATGGATAGTTCTTGGGGCAAGGAGTAAGTGGTGTACGTTTGGGTTCCCTAGCTTCGTTTTTAGAATTGCAGTGGGCGTGAGAACAACTCAAGCGAGGGTTGGTGTTTTTATAATTATTTTGGGTATATAGTAACCTTAGACAGTGATTGAAATAATGAGATGCACACTATGTCAATCATGATTATTGAGGAAAGCGTCTGTAACTGGAAGTATTTATAAATTTGGTAAGCACTGAAGGCGATTGCAACACTGGCTCGTGATTGGCCAGTTATGGAATATTCATGTGTACCGAGTGGTCAAAATAAAACGACACAGAAAGACGTGAATCCATCAGAGATAGAGCAACGTATCAGACTTATGTCACACGTCAGAGACAGACAAACACATGAGACTCATGTCACACGTCAGAGGTAGACAAACACATGAGACTCATGTCACACGTCAGAGGTAGACAAACACATGAGACTCATGTCACACGTCAGAGATAGACAAACACATGAGACTCGTGTCACACGTCACAGATAGACAAACATATGCATGTGTCACACGTTCAAGAAGTCACATGTCCGGAGAGATTGTGTCTAAGAGCTGTCGGAAATTTCGGTAAGACATTCTGTTGTAAAATACAAGTAATATATGAACTGCTACAGAGTAATGTTAACTTATCATATGTAAACCAAATTCTTTGCTCTCACCAGTACAGGTGACTCCGTCTCCGGTGTAACCGTCGTTACAGGTACAGGTGAACGATCCAGGTGTGTTCTCACAGCTTGCGTTTTCGTCGCAGTTGTCCGTGCCATCCGTACATTCATCGATATCTGTGGATACAAGCAATGAAGATGATCAGAGATGGACATAAATATAGGACTCATGTCACTTGTCTGAGATGGACAAACACATGAGACTCATGTCACACGTCAGAGATCGACCAATTTATGAGACTCATGTCACGCGTCAGAGGTAAACAAACATATGAGACTCATGTCACACGTCACAGATAGACAAATATATGCATGTGTCACACGTTCAAGAAGTCACATGTCCGGAGAGATTGTGTCTAAGAGCTGTCGGAAATTTCGGTAAGACATTCTGTTGTAAAATACAAGTAATATATGAACTGCTACAGAGTAATGTTAACTTATCATATGTAAACCAAATTCTTTGCTCTCACCAGTACAGGTGACTCCGTCTCCGGTGTAACCGTCGTTACAGGTACAGGTGAACGATCCAGGTGTGTTCTCACAGCTCGCGTTTTCGTCGCAGTTGTCCGTACCAAGCGTACATTCATCGATATCTGTGGATAAAAAAAATACAAGTGGCCAGACATGAACAAACATCTAAGACTTATTACACACGTGCGAAACGTCACCAGAGAAAGTGACCAGAGCAATACAAACATAGAAGAAATCTTTATGACACGACACTACTAGACAGACATGTATGAATATCTGCAGATCTGAGTCAACATATTGGGTCTAGCACGTCAGTTACACAATTGGTTAACATATGAGACTCATGTCACACGTGCGAAAAGTCACTTGTTTGGAGAGATTCTGTCTGAGATCTGAAGAACACTGATTCAGTCTGGTGAAAATTATGGTGAGACGTTATGTTGTAGCATTAAAATTGATCGAAGTAATACATAAACAAACATAAGACTCATGACAAACGTGCGAAAAATTAAAGTCATTTGTCTGGAGAGATTGGACCAGAGAGCTGAAGAACACTGAGTAAGTCTGATGAACATTCTGGTGAGATATTATGTTCAACTTGTAAAATTGAAGTTAATCGAAGTAATACAATTGTACTGAAACAACGTTAACTAATGTATGGCTAAATTCTTTGCTCTCACCTGTACAGGTGACTCCGTCTCCGGTGTAACCGTCGTTACAGGTACAGGTGAACGATCCAGGTGTGTTCTCACAGATTGCGTTTTCGTCACAGTTCTGGGAACCGTCAGTGCATTCATCGTCCTCTATGGATACAAACAATACAAGCGGCCAGACATAAACAAACATATAAGACTTATGAAAAACGTGCGAGAAGTCACGTGTCTGAAAGATTGGATCTGAGAGCTGAAGAACACTGAGTAAGTCTGATGAACATTCTGGTGAGATATTATGTTGTAAATTTGAAGTTAGTCAAAGTAATACATGTACTGTAACAACGTTAACTAATATATAGCTAAATTCTTTGCTCTCACCAATACAGATGACTCCGTCCCCTGTGTAACCGTCGTCACAGGTACAGGTGAACGACCCGACGGTGTTCTCACAGCTTGCGTGTTCGTCGCAGTTGTCCGTACCAAGCGTACATTCATCGATATCTGTGGATACAAACAATAAAAGTGATCAGAGATAGACAAACATAGACGAAATCACGCGAAAATTGTACAGTGACTATCGTCAGGTCTATAACACCTACTTACAGTACTACTAAACAGACATGTATGAAATATCTACAGATATGAATAAGTCAACGTATTGGGTCTAGCATGTCATTTACACAATTGGTTAACACATGAGACTTATGTGACACGTGCGAAAAGTCACGTGTTTGGAGGGATTCTGTCTGAGAGCTGAAGAACACTGATTCAGTCTGATGAAAGTTATGGTGAGATATTATGTCGTAAAATCAAAAACAATCAAAGAAATACTTGTACTGTAACAGTACACACTCGTTCTCATTGAAATGTCGAAAATGGCATTTTTTGGTCGAAAAATAGATCGGCTTCATTTTCACTGAAAACTACTTGGTTGTTTGGGAAAATTTCTCTTTTAACCATAGCCAAAAAATGGCAACTTTTTATTTTCGGTCCCATTGATAATACATTACAGGGCATGTAACAAACGTTACCGGTAACGTTTGTTACAACAGTAGACTTTACCCTGTTTTCTTCAAAAGGACGTACCTTATTGACTACATCATTTAGGTATAAGTGGATGTCCCTAGGGACATTTGAAAAGTGGGCAGCTTTTTTACACCAGGTCAAATAGAAAGCGTAGACAGCATCGAACAATGGTAACATTTGTTACAGTCATTTCTGTACAACATTTTGTTAAGCATGGTGAGATACAAATGACAGTCACCAACCCTTTCTTGTTTCTTTAGAAAGCCAGAAAAACTGTACAGTGTCACAAAAACGGCCATTTCTAGTCTTATACGTGCATAATATAACCGTGGCAACCATCGTACTAGTGGTGGTAACGTTTGTTACAGAATCTGGCGACAGGCATAAACCACCTCACACAGCCTCCAAGATCAGTGACAGGGGCGATCTGACGTGATCGGGCAGAGGGCCTGGGTAGCTGGTTTCAACTGCCGAACAATCATTCTGGGAACTGAATTGTCACATTTTTGGCTACTATTTGAATTCTTCGTTTCTTCTCAGGCGACAGCCATTTTTTAGGGTGTGAAATCCCAACTGTGGCTATAATAATCTTCTAATCCATCAACCTCTACGAATGTTGTTGTGCATCTTTTGTAAAACATTACAGGGGTTGTGGAAAAATGAAGGAACCAATGATGTTGTCTATAGTTTGCTCCATATCAAGGCGTAAAGTCAGGCGACAGCATTTCGACATTTAAATGAGAACGAGCCTACAACGTTGATATAGCCAAATTCTTTGCTCTCACCTGTACAGGTGACTCCGTCTCCGGTGAAACCGTCGTTACAGGTACAGAAGAACGATCCAGGTGTGTTGTGACAGCTTGCGTTGTCGTCACAGTTGTGGGTACCATCAGTGCATTCATCATCATCTGTGGATACAAACAATACAAGTGGCAAGACATAAACAAACATCTAAGACTTATTCAAACGTGCGAAAAGTCACCAGAGAAAGTGACCAGAGCTTAACAAACGTACAAGAAATCTTTATGACACGACAGAAGTACAGTGACTTTCGTAAGGTCTATAACAACTACTTACAGTAATACTAAACAGACATGTAGGAATATCTACAGATATGAATAAGTCAACATATTTGGTCTAGCACGTCAGTTGCACAATTGGTTAACAGATACAGTATCGTAGAGTTGAATTTGTTATCACCAAGCACAGTAGGGGCATCATCTCTGAATAGCTTCAAAGAACGCTTACAGATAGATGTGCAAAAGTTAGGTGTGACGGGTCGTTCGGTGTAATATAACCAGCTGCTGCCGCGCCGCGTGCCTGTGAAGCTGGTGTGTTACGCCGAACGGCGGTTATACCGGCTATATAGATACAGATACAGATAACCAATATGAGACTAATGTCACACATGCGAAAAGTTGCGTGTTTGGAGAGATTCTGTCTGAGAGCTGAAGAACACTAAAGTAAGTCTGATGAACATTCTGGTGAGATATTATGTTGTAAAATTGAAGTTACAACAACGTTGATTTATGTATAGGCAAATTCTTTGCTCTCACCAGTACAGGTGACTCCGTTCCCACTGTAACCGTCGTTACAGGTACAGGTGAACGATCCAGGTGTGTTATCACAGCTTGCGTTATTGTCACAGTTGTGGGTACCATCCGTACATTCGTCGATATCTGTGGAAACAAACAATACAAGTGGCCAGACATAAACAAACATATAAGACTTATGACAAACATGCGAAAAGTCACCAGAGAAAGTGACCAGAGCAAAACAAACATAGAAGAAATCTTTATGACACGACACTACTAGACAGACATGTATGAATATCTGCAGATATGAATAAGTCAACAAACTGGGTATAGCATGTCATTTACACAATTGGTTAACACATGAGACTTATGTGACACGTGCGAAAAGTCACGTGTTTGTTTGGAGAGATTCTGTCTGAAAGCTGAAGAACACTGATTCAGTCTGGTGAAAATTCTGGTGAGGTCTATAACAACTACTTACAGTACTACTAAACAGACATGTTTGAATATCTACAGATATGAATAAGTCACCATATTGGGTCTAGCAGGTCATTTACACATTCAATTGGTTAACATATGAGACTCATGTCACACGTGCGAAACGTCACGTGTTTGGAGAGATTCTGTCTGAGAGCTGAAGAACACTGATCCAGTCTGGGGAAAGTTATGGTGAGACGTTATGTTGTAGAATTAAAATTGATCTAAGTAATACATGTACTGTAACAGTGCAACGTTAATATAGCCAAAGCTGGTGTGTTACGCCGAATGGCGGTTATACCGGCTATATAGATACAGATACAGATACAGATACAGAAATTCTTTGCTCTCACCAGTACAGGTGACTCCGTCCCCGGTGAAACCGTCGTTACAGGTACAGGTGAACGATCCAAGTGTGTTATGGCAGGTTGCGTGTTCGTCGTCACAGTTGTCGGTTGCATCAGTACATTCATCGTCATCTGGCAATACAAACAAGACAATTGACCAGACATAAACAAACATCTAAGACTTATGTCAAACGTGCGAAAAATTAAAGTCACTTGTCTGTAAAGATTCTCGCTGAGAGCTGAGGAACACTGCTTCAGTCTGATGACCATTCTGGTGAGATATTATGTTGTAAATTTGAAGTTAATCGAAGTGATACATGTACTGTAACAACGTTAACTAATGTATAGCCAAATTCTTTGCTCTCACCAGTACAGGTGACTCCGTCCCCGGTGAAACCGTCGTTACAGGTACAGGTAAACGATCCGACGGTGTTCTCACAGCTTGCGTTTTCGTCACAGTTGTGGGTACCATCCGTACATTCATCGATATCTGTAGATACAAGCAATACAAGTGGCCAGACATAAACAAACATATAAGACTTATGACAAACGTGCGAAAAATTAAAGTCACTTGTCTGGAAAGATTGGATCAGAGAGCTGAAGAACACTGAGTAAGTCTGAACATGTAACATTGATTGGCATTGCAGGGATCGGAGTCTACACAGTACAAACCAGTCACTGCATATGAGAGAAGAATGTAGCTTCACGAAGATGAAATCAATATTACCTGTACACCCGGTCCCACCCATTGTTCCATCGCCCTCATATCCATACGGGCAGGTACAAACTGCACCGGTTCCTGGAGCAGGAACATCTTCGCAAGTAGCGATGTAAGCACACGGATTGGGCGTGCAGCCCATGATGTCTGTCAAGATACAAGCACGGTTGATGTTTTCACCACATTACACCTCGAGTCATCCAAAGTTCAGTTCAGTTCATCCTCATACGAGGTGCCATTAACAATGTCTGACCATGCATCTCTATCTAGCATGGCGGCTAGCAGGTTGTTGTCCCAAACATACAGCAAAACGTTAAGAGTCGCTGTTGATATAAGTGAACCTTGACTGCATTCCCACCGTTTTTCATTGTAATTGTGTCGTTTCCACACAAAAATTAGAACACTCGTTGGCATACAACTACATGTATAAGTAGCATGACTGAACAGAAAACTACCTGTACATCCGGTGCCATGAACTTTACCATCACCGTGATACCCTGGCGGACAGGTACAGACTGCACCCGTCTCGGGAGCCGCGTTGTCGGTACAAGTAGCCATCGTAACACACGGATCGGGATTGCATCCATCGGTATCTGTAGAAATTAACATCGGCGCGATATTGGTCAACTGAATCATATAGTCTATTAATGACATATAGATTAAGCTCTTATTTACATTTTCATTCATACTTAGGGTGTTGGCAGCTCAAAAGGAACAGACAAGAAATTCATAACAAGTCACATCAAAGAATGTCTAGACGCTAGAAATCCCTCCAATGATTGTAAAAGACCATTTTCATCCCATACTATGCACCCTTGTATAAAGTAGATTAGCCTTATAGAACTGTAGCTATGTACACATGTTAGTAGATGCCATACGCTGTACCTTGTACAATTGTTGCGCAATAAAGTTATCATCACCATCATCGTCATCATCATCATCATCACCATCATCATCATCATTATTTCACATGTAAGGTACCCCCCCCCCCAATCATGACCTTCTGACGTAACTCGGTAACTGTTTGGTGTGACCTGTCAAACTCCAAGCTAGAATCTATAAAATTTGTTGCCTCATCCTTACCTGCACGGCTGGCAGCCAAGCATTCTAAATGGACTGTTACTAGGTGAGTACATTTGGGAAGATAATGATTTTTAAAAAATAGTTTCCTATTGTTACAGTAATTAGCAAACGCAGTCCCCAGTCTGTCGATTTAAAAAAAATGCGTATTTCGAAGTCACGCAAAGATTGAGGAGAGATCCAAGCAGTGTAATGTTTATCGATATTAATCAAATCATGATAGTCTTTGCTCTCACCAGTACAGGTGACCCCGTCCCCGGTGTAACCGTCGTCACAGGTACAGGTGAACGATCCAGGTGTGTTCTCACAGCTTGCGTTTTCGTCGCAGTTGTCCGTACCAAGCGTACATTCATCGATATCTGTGGATACACACAATAAAAGTGATGAGAGACAGGCAAACATATGAGACTCATGTCACACACCAGAGATAGACCAAGATATGAGACTTGTGTCAAAAAGACACGTGTCTGAAGAGATTGTGTCTAAGAGCTAAAGAGCACTGGGTAAGCCAGTTGAAACTTCCACATTCGTTCGCATTTATGTGAGAGAGAGAAAAGGGATGCATGCAAGCATGCATAAGTCGCAATATATGGCCATCGTTCATTTATCGTTACATGATGATGATGATGCCTGACTAGCTAGTGTTTGCCACGAAGGACCAGTCCTTGCAATGACAACACATGTTGTCGAGTTGAAAAGTTCTAAAGTACAAATTATGAAAGTTCTATCTGAACAGCACATCACATCCTTCTATCCTGATTGTTATTAAGGTTGCAATAGCCTTAAATTTAACTTTAAACACAAGTCTACCGTAGGATGGTCCATCGGCATTTGTGGTGCAGCCATCTTAGAAGAAACAATCAGAAAGCTTGGATTAGCTTTAAATTGATTGTAGAATTCAACTGTTGTCAGAGAACTTACCTGTTTCACAGTGATCGCCTTCATAGCCAGGAGCACAGTCGCAGGAGTAACCGTTAATTTCGTCGACGCAGGTTCCGCCATTGAGACAATTCATGTTATACTCGCATTCGTCTATATCTGAAACGTAATATATTAGCATTCGTATCGTGAACAATTCTACATTATCAATATCATTTCATAGACATCGCTAAATGATACAATAACCTATTTAGATATTTTACATGGCTATATCTACATAAAGCTGATAACGTTACTTTTATTGGCATCCTTTTTTTACGAAACCTTATCATAATTCTACTATTGAGAACTAGGATTAATTGTATAATTTCAACTGTTGTCAGAGAACTAACCTGTTTCACAGTGATCGCCTTCATAGCCAGGGGCACAGTCGCAGGAGTAACCGTTAATTTCGTCGACGCAGGTTCCGCCATTGAGACAATTCATGTTATACTCGCATTCGTCTATATCTGAAACGTAATATATTAGCATTCTTATCGTAAATAATATTTATCAATATTATTTCATAGACATCGCTAAATTATACAATAACCTATTTAGATATTTTACATGGCTATATCTACATAAAGCTGATAACGTTACTTTTATTGGCATCCTTTTTTCACGAAACTTTATCATAATTCTACTATTGAGAAATAGGTTTAAATAAACTGTAGAATTCAACAGTTGTCAGAGAACTTACCTATTTCACAGTGATCGCCTGTATAGCCAGGAGCACAGTCGCAGGAGTAGCCGTTAATTTCGTCGACGCAGGTTCCGCCATTGAGACAATTCATGTTATACTCGCATTCGTCTATATCTGAAACGTAATATATAAGCATTCTTATCGTAAACAGTACTACATTATCAATATTATTTCATAGACATCGCTAATAGACACAATAATAACCTATTTAGATTTACATGCCTGTGTCTACATAAAGTTGATAGTGTTACTTTCATTGGCATTCTTTTTTACGCAACCTTATCATAATTCCTCTATCGAGAACTAGGTTTAATTGTATAATTTCAACTGTTGTCAGAGAACTTACCTGTTTCACAGTGATCGCCTGTATAGCCAGGAGCACAGTCGCAGGAGTAACCGTTAATTTCGTCGACGCAGGTTCCGCCATTGAGACAATTCATGTTATACTCGCATTCGTCTATATCTGAAATGTAATATATTAGCATTCTTATCGTCAACAGTACTACATTATCAATATCATTTCATAGACATCGCTAATAGACACAATAATAACCTATTTAGATTTACATGACTATGTTTACATAAAGTTGATAGCGTTACTTTTATTGGCATCCTTTTTTTCACGAAACTTTATCATCATTCTACTATTGAGAACTAGGTTTAAATAAACTGTACAATTCAACTGTTGTCAGAGAACTTACCTGTTTCACAGTGATCGCCTGTATAGCCAGGAGCACAGTCGCAGGAGTAACCGTTAATTTCGTCGACGCAGGTTCCGCCATTGAGACAATTCATGTTATACTCGCATTCGTCTATATCTGAAACGTAATATATTAGCATTCTTATCGTTAACAATACTACATTATCAATATTATTTCATAGACATCGCTAAATGATACAATAAACTATTTAGATATTTTACATGGCTATATCTACATAAAGGTGATAACGTTACTTTTATTGGCATCCTTTTTTTACGAAACCTTATCATAATTCTACTATTGAGAACTAGGTTTAATTGTAGAATTCAACTGTTGTCAGAGAACTTACCTATTTCACAGTGATCGCCTGTATAGCCAGGAGCACAGTCGCAGGAGTAACCGTTAATTTCGTCGACGCAGGTTCCGCCATTGAGACAATTCATGTTATACTCGCATTCGTCTATATCTGAAACGTAATATATAAGCATTCTTATCGTAAACAGTACTACATTATCAATATTATTTCATAGACATCGCTAAATGATACAATAACCTATTTAGATATTTTACATGGCTATGTTTACATAAAGGTGATAACGTTACTTTTATTGGCATCCTTTTTTTCACGAAACTTTATCGTAATTCTACTATTGAGAACTAGGTTTAATTGTAGAATTCAACTGTTGTCAGAGAACTTACCTGTTTCACAGTGATCGCCTGTATAGCCAGGAGCACAGTCGCAGGAGTAACCGTTAATTTCGTCGACGCAGGTTCCGCCATTGAGACAATTCATGTTATACTCGCATTCGTCTATATCTGAAACGTAATATATTAGCATTCTTATCGTTAACAATACTACATTATCAATATTATTTCATAGACATCGCTAAATGATACAATAAACTATTTAGATATTTTACATGGCTATATCTACATAAAGGTGATAACGTTACTTTTATTGGCATCCTTTTTTTACGAAACCTTATCATAATTCTACTATTGAGAACTAGGTTTAATTGTAGAATTCAACTGTTGTCAGAGAACTTACCTATTTCACAGTGATCGCCTGTATAGCCAGGAGCACAGTCGCAGGAGTAACCGTTAATTTCGTCGACGCAGGTTCCGCCATTGAGACAATTCATGTTATACTCGCATTCGTCTATATCTGAAACGTAATATATTAGCATTCTTATCGTAAACAGTACTACATTATCAATATTATTTCATAGACATCGCTAAATGATACAATAACCTATTCAGATATTTTACATGGCTATGTTTACATAAAGGTGATAACGTTACTTTTATTGGCATCCTTTTTTTCACGAAACTTTATCGTAATTCTACTATTGAGAACTAGGTTTAATTGTAGAATTCAACTGTTGTCAGAGAACTTACCTGTTTCACAGTGATCGCCTGTATAGCCAGGAGCACAGTCGCAGGAGTAACCGTTAATTTCGTCGACGCAGGTTCCGCCATTGAGACAATTCATGTTATACTCGCATTCGTCTATATCTGAAACGTAATATATAAGCATTCTTATCGTTAACAATACTACATTATCAATATCATTTCATAGACATCGCTAAATGATACAATAACCTATTTAGATATTTTACATGGCTATGTTTACATAAAGGTGATAACGTTACTTTTATTGGCATCCTTTTTTTCACGAAACTTTATCGTAATTCTACTATTGAGAACCAGGTTTAATTGTAGAATTCAACTGTTGTCAGAGAACTTACCTGTTTCACAGTGATCGCCTGTATAGCCAGGAGCACAGTCGCAGGAGTAACCGTTAATTTCGTCGACGCAGGTTCCGCCATTGAGACAATTCATGTTATACTCGCATTCGTCTATATCTGAAACGTAATATATAAGCATTCTTATCGTAAACAATACTACATTATCAATATTATTTCATAAACATCGCTAAATGATACAATAGCCTATTTATCAATTTAGATATTTTACATGGCTATGTCTGCATAAAGTTGATAACGTTACTTTTATTGGCATCCTTTTTTTAACGAAACTTTATCGTTATTCTACTATTGAGAACTAGGTTTAATTGTAGAATTCAACAGTTGTCAGAGAACTAACCTGTTTCACAGTGATCGCCTGTATAGCCAGGAGCACAGTCGCAGGAGTAACCGTTAATTTCGTCGACGCAGGTTCCACCATTTTGACAGATCACACCAACGCATTCGTCGATTTCTGAAACGTAATATTAGCATTCTATTCATACTCAATTATACATTATGAATATAATTTCAAAGCTTTAAGATATAATACCTGTTTTTAATCTACAGGACAAAAACTACATAAAAGACTGACAACCTTACTTTTATTGACGTTTTCTTCACGCAACCTTATCATAATTCTTCTACTGAGAAAAAAGTTTAACTACAAACGACCATAAATTCCCTACCAAATAGTCGTCTTCACAAAGGACTAGTCCTTCGCACAGCTGAGCATATCTATAGTACATGTTTACGTAGTTCCTTCTGTACTAGTAAGAACAGATGTGGTATCTACTTTGAGAGGAGCATAGTTACTGACGAAGTCTAAAGGTTTCTCGTTGATTTCGTAAATTAGATGCACATCTGAAAAAGATATATTACTTCGTGCTCCGCTCACAAAGACCAATAGTTGCCTTAAGTATGAAGGTTTTATTTCAACAATACGAAACATTCTTTTGCAATTATTGTTACTGTAGTTTGTTCAAAGTTATACAACTTGTAGAAGCTTGTATAAAAACTATTGAAAACCAAAGAAGCCCACCATCACAAGTTGACCCATCGGGATTTAGAGTGAATCCAACATAACAGGAACAGTAATAACTCCCGTTCGTGTTATGGCAGTTCTGTTCACAGCCACCATTATCAGTGTCACATTCGTTCACATCTGTGTTAGAAGGAAAAGTGAATCATGCCAGATTGTAATAGCAACAATATATCGTCCATATATCGTTACACACAGCCTTCACTGCCCCACTGACCATTGGCCAATGGGCCAGTCCTTTTGACATGTTATCGAACTGAACATATCTATAGTACAAGTACAGTACCTCCAGGGAGAACAGATACTATTTCTACAGTAAAATGTCAACAAAAGCTGACGTGGCCTAAAGGTTCTAAAATGCTAGAATGAGTTAGCGCAAACATCTTGCCATTATCTTAAAGTGATGTGAATTTTTTGGTCTCGTGTACAAAAACGCTCCATAAATCCTATCAGTTTTGACTTTCAGGCTCACAACCAGGACTGCCTGGATAGCCAGTGGCTTGGGAAGGGCTAGTAGCCATTCGTCAGTCTCGTAAGATGAATGTTACATATTCTTCACAATGTACGTACTATTCCTGAAAAGGGATAGCCCTGCTAACAAAGACATCAAAGGCTGTGGAATTGAGTATAAAGTATCGTTAGTATGAATGCATTTGGTATCTACTTAGAGAGGTTCACAACCTTGTTTATTCCTCAGATGATGTTTTTCACCTTTCCATCTGGTGTATTATAAAAGCTTTAATGCATTTTGCAAATAGGATGCTGACCTAAAACAAACATGGGCGAGTTGATGCTGTTCTCTCCCGATAGAGCACAAGTCGTCCAACTTCTTACCGATCTTCGCAACATAACCCTTCCTTGTATCATGACTGGTATTGTGTTTTTTCAAATAATATATTATTGTCCCAATAAAATATATGCAAAACAAAGAAGCCTACCGTCACACGATAGCCCGTCGGCGTTAAGGGCGTAACCATCGTCACAGGAGCAGAGGAAACTCCCGTCTGTGTCCGTGCAAGTATGTTCACAGCCTGCATTGTTATCTGTCAGGAAAACAAAGGGATTTCTGGTGAAATGAAATCGTTAGCACGCCAGGCATAAAGATGGGTTCTCACATTGCAGTACACTTGAAGAGTAGAAGCTTAAACTCCGACCAAGTTGGCTTTTCTTTACCTTGGGTGATAAGTTACATACATACATACATGCATACATGCATACATGTATATACATAATACATACATGCATGCATACATACATACATACATACACACATACATGCATACATGCATACATGCATGCATGCATACATGCATGCATACATACATACATACATACATGCATGCATACTTACATACACACATACACACATATATATATACATACATGAATACATACATACATACATACATGCATACATGCTTACATACAAACATGCAAACATACAAGTCGAGACAAGCTGGTAAGTCGCTTGCTCTACCTATTTGCCATGCAGGTTTCATAGTGCAGATATCGGTAACGTCCTTTACAAGTACGCAATGCAATTCGAATGTCATTCCGAATGGATTAGTAATTTGTAGTGCCATGAGTTCGGACCCTTCTAAGGGATCTATATCACCAAAACCAGCCATGTCTAAGCACTTAGTTGAGTACAAAGAGCAATGCATAAGGAAAAAAAGAATGCCTTTAGTGATATTAAAACAAACACTATTAAAAAAAAAATACATTAACTGGTTCTAGTATTAAAGGCTATAGGAACACTTCATTTTACTCCGTAGAACGGTATAGGAGCTCAAATGCCATCAATGCCAACATCGTTTAGAGTTACCTTTGTGATTGTTACTGAGAGGTTAACGATGGGACAGTCTTTGGAGTGAAAATCTTTTAAAATGCTAAGCGAGGTTTGTTTTGGACTTCCCACGTACTTTCATTTGACATTCCTTCATGCAATACATTTCCATGCAACTCCTTGCATCCTCCAGGTACGCTATCTGATTTGATATGTCCCTACCAATTACCTATAAACGATGAGATGAAGAGAGAACCAACAGTAAAAAGCAGTTGTAATGTATGTCTCACCACAGCAGAATTTGACGCAGTTGCACCCGTATACTCCATCCTCGAGCGTCCAGCTGTAGCCTCCGGCTTCGTCGCAGGTGACCGGCGTGCATGTGATAAATGGGTACCCGAAATCATCATGACACTCGCACTGGCTCCCGTCCTCTGTACCCCATTCCGTTCCAAGCTGAAACAAATGTGCAGGGCTCGTAAGTAAATCTGACTACATTGAGTCTCAATAGATTAATGATAAGATAGAATCCCCCCCCCCCTTCGTAATTTCAAAACGGCTTACTGTACGATCACCAAAATTAGCAGGGAGTAATATGCTCATCAAGTTTCATAATTCCTAAAATTGTTGTATCATTATGATGTAATATGACGTAATGATGATTGATTTTTTTGCTAAAACGGGGAATTCCCATAATTTCCATTTATTCATTTTTCATCATCACAATGCGTTGAGGTGCATTGCCACACGTCCACTCAATCGAGTTGTAGATCAAACGGGTTCCATCACTTGCACATGATGACAGAGTACCTAAACAAATTCCAGGTACAGGTACACGGGTTTAGGTACAGGTCCGCACCTGCACCTGTACCTAAAAAGTTTAACCCAGTATATGCAAGTTAATCATGTAGCTAACTGGCTTTTCTGGTGATAAATTGTCATGTTTGCATGGGAAATTACATATTTGAATCTCAAAACAATTTCTTTGCAAGTTTTCTCATGTTTCAACTGCAAGATTATCAGCACTGTCATTGCTGACTTGGGATTTAGTTGTCCAGCAGTCTTAAAAAGTAGTGTTTGATAGTGATTTAGTTTGTTTAGGTACAGGTACAGGTACACAGATGTTTAGGTCCGGACCTGTACCTTAACAATTTTTTAGGTACGGTACAGGTACGGGTATTTAGGCCGCAGCCCTATGACAGAGTGATGGCTTACGGTTCAGACACTTAGACATTGACGATAAATCGTATTTACCGGATAGTAGTGTTCATAAAGGTCCACGCAACCGCAGTCCGTCGGCTCGACACACTCCAGCCCACTCTGCATGTAGCCTGCATCGCACTCGCAGCCTTCTACACGGGGAAGGTCGCAGTCGTCCGGGGCGTCGGGGTTCACGCATGTCGCCGGGCAGGCGCTGATGTCATGGGAGTATGTGCTGTTTCCTGAACAATCCATAGCTGTCGAAAATACAGAGTAAAATTAATCTGTTAACATGCAGGACTGCAAGCACATCTACAGGGGAAAACACATCATCGTCGTCCTTATCAACAGCAATCAAGTTGAACTTATTCATTCATTATTCACAGCACAATGACACTGGGTTGCTTGCGGAAGCGTCTTCCCCATAGATCCTACAAACCCCTGAAACACAGAACACTTTTTTTTTTAATTTTGATAGATGTGAGATACTGGAACTTACGACACAACGTCGAATCTCGCCAGCTGAAGGCAGGCACGTCTGCGCCTATACAGGAGTCATAGTAAGCCTCCAGGTTGGCGCAAAGATACTCTCCCTCTGTAGCACACATGTCGAAGACGCAGTCTTCTCGGTAAGGTTCAGGGTCCACCGTGCCATGGCAGGATACAAACGGGCCGCTCGTATCTGTCAGCACACCGCACGGGTCCGAGTACTCCGCGTCGCACGGTCCCTCGGTCGGGGGATCGCCCGTCGGGGAATCGCCATCACAGCTGAGGTGGGCAGAAATGTAACGTCATTATCATGAAAACACGCCGTAAAGAGACTGCGACAATACTCTCTCTTCTGATATTTGTTTGTTTGATTGTGCCTTTATTTTTTGTCTCAACGGTATTTGCTCAAAAAACATAGAAACGTGGTATAGTGCACATAATGTTTCATTATTTCCTTGCTAGTCAGGTCACACCTTCATCCTAAAAAGCAAACTTTTGTGGCTGCAGAAGATTGGTGGTCATTGGTGAGACAAAGAGACGTTTAAGTAAGTACTATGAAAACATTTCAAAATTTGTCAATGAGCAAAGCTAGCTTGACACAGAAAACCAGATGCCACCAGCCACCAACCAGTTAGCCACAAACCACCTGCACCTACAAAATGCAAACAAATACAAACTAGGCCCTCAATCTAATGAGGTTTGGCACTCAAAAGAAAAAGAGAAGAGAAAAAAAAATGTGACATGCGTTTCTAAGTCGGTCAGCCAGCTATTTCCGAACTCGTTCCAGTTGGAGGCTTGAGTTCCATCCGGCATCTCGAAGTCGTCGCCCTTGATGCCGTTGTAGTTCCCGCACAGTCCGCACAGCTGGTTCTGGTAGTTACTCGGGATCTCCACCTGTAGAAGTGTTACAGCATTACAGGTAGTTACTCGGGATCTCCACCTGTAGGTTGTGTTACAGCATTACAGGTAGTTACTCGGGATCTCCACCTGTAGAAGTGTTACAGCATTACAGGTAGTTACTCGGGATCTCCACCTGTAGAAGTGTTACAGCATTACAGGTAGTTACTCGGGATCTCCACCTGTAGACGTGTTACAGTATTACAGGTAGTTACTCGGGATCTCCACCTGTAGGTTGTGTTACAGCATTACAGGTAGTTACTCGGGATCTCCACCTGTAGAAGTGTTACAGCATTACAGGTAGTTACTCGGGATCTCCACCTGTAGGTTGTGTTACAGCATTACAGGTAGTTACTCGGGATCTCCACCTGTAGAAGTGTTGTATTGCAGTATTACAGGTAGTTACTCGGGATCTCCACCTGTAGGTTGTGTTACAGCATTACAGGTAGTTACTCGGGATCTCCACCTGTAGAAGTGTTACAGCATTACAGGTAGTTACTCGGAATCTCCACCTGTAGAAGTGTTACAGCATTACAGGTAGTTACTCGGGATCTCCACCTATAGACGTGTTACAGTATTACAGGTAGTTACTCGGGATCTCCACCTGTAGAAGTGTTACAGCATTACAGGTAGTTACTCGGGATCTCCACCTGTAGAAGTGTTGTATTGCAGTATTACAGGTAGTTACTCGGGATCTCCACCTGTAGAAGTGTTGTATTACAGCATTACAGGTAGTTACTCGGGATCTCCACCTGTAGAAGTGTTGTATTGCAGCATTACAGGTAGTTACTCGGGATCTCCACCTGTAGAAGTGTGGTATTGCAGCATTACAGGTAGTTACTCGGGATCTCCACCTGTAGAAGTGTTGTATTGCAGTATTACAGGTAGTTACTCGGGATCTCCACCTGTAGAAGTGTTACAGCATTACAGGTAGTTACTCGGGATCTCCACCTGTAGAAGTGTTGTATTGCAGTATTACAGGTAGTTACTCGGGATCTCCACCTGTAGAAGTGTTGTATTGCAGCATTACAGGTAGTTACTCGGGATCTCCACCTGTAGAAGTGTGGTATTGCAGTATTACAGGTAGTTACTCGGGATCTCCACCTGTAGAAGTGTTGTATTGATAGATTTAGGATATGGTCAGACGTTTCAGGTGGTATCCAGTACAGTTCGCCAGTGTTGATCAGCAGGTTTGAACCAAAAAACTTTGAATTTGTAAAGACATAGATGAATGAATACGGTGGAAATTTTAGATAGTCCAACAAAAAACAAAAAGAAGACAAAATCAGGACAGGGCTGATGTTGTACGTCCACCAGCACCTGTTCTGGAGTATAGGAGCTAATGTTGTCTCGCAGGGCCGTATGGCAATTCTCTGCCGTGTCACCTAGGTTCACCAGTTCAGTGTTACCGTCGCTGCTTTGCACGCTGTTCAGTGTTACCGTCGCTGCTTTGCACGCTGTTCAGTGTTACCGTCGCTACTTTCCACGCTGTTCAGTGTTACCGTCGCTACTTTCCACGCTGTTCAGTGTTACCGTCGCTACTTTGCACGCTGTTCAGTGTTACCGTCGCTGCTTTGCACGCTGTTCAGTGTTACCGTCGCTGCTTTGCACGCTGTTCAGTGTTACCGTCGCTGCTTTGCACGCTGTTCAGTGTTACCGTCGCTACTTTGCACGCTGTTCAGTGTTACCGTCGCTACTTTGCACGCTGTTCAGTGTTACCGTCGCTGCTTTGCACGCTGCATCTCGTTTTGCACGCTGTATCTCGTTTTGCACGCTGCATCTCGTTTTGCACGCTGCATCTCGTTTTGTTGAATTAGATGAAAGTTACTATCTCAGAAGGGAGAATAACAATAACTGTCCGAACAAAGACGATGAGAATAACCCAGCTGAGTCAGACTTAACTAGCAAAAAATCAGAATGAGTCTATATGATCGCGCAGCATGCCAAAATGAAGACTTGTCAGAACTGTCTATGACGTGCTCACTTTGACTTGATGCCGCCCATCGTAGAGAATGACCACGCACAGGTCCACCAGCTCCACCCGGATGTACCTGCCCGTCCGTTTGATGTCGATGGCGCCACTGGCCCGGCTGGCCGGAACATGGACGAGCACCCCGTTCACCTTTTTGGAGTAAAAAAACAACAAAGTCTGGCAAAGTGAAACCTGCGTTG
>NC_049984.1:548210-569464 GCF_000003815.2 Branchiostoma floridae
GTGATTGTGTGTGTGTGTGTTTGTGATTGTGTATGTGTGTGAGTGTGCACTCTCGCGGGTGTGTGATTGTGTGATTGTGTGTCTGTGTGTGTGTGTGTGTGTGTGTGTGTGTGTGTGTGTGTGTATGTGTGTGATTGTGTGTGTACTCACTCGTGTGTGTGTGTACTTGTGTAATGTGTTAGGAATACACACATGTGGATCGAGCACCAGAATTCCACTTACGACAAAATTCCGCAGTTCGCCAATCAAGGGACCCAGCTGTCACGCCCTCCAGCACGCATGCGTCGGCATATGCCTCCAGCCCCTGACATAGTCCGTCGGCCCCCTCCCATGCGCACACGTCAAACACGCAGTTATCGAAGTAACCCTGCGGATCCACCACCAGGTGGCAGATGGCGAACGGGCCGCCCGGATCCGTGATCATCCCGCACTGGTCCTCCGATGACGTCTGGTTCTCCAGCGCCGGGTCACAGTCCACCAGCGTGTCATCAGTCGGGCCGATGTCTCCTCCAGGACAACTGAAGCGGGTTTGATAGAAAGTAGAAGTCTTTTAATTGCACACCCCATTTGCCAGTGTATTTCGTGCAATTATCCGGATGGTGCAATGATGCGGAGTTATCCAGCTGAACCGCACCGGTTTTGGATTTCGGCATGCCGTGCAATTAACAGAAGTGTGCAGTTACCCGTAGTGCGATTAACCGGCTTCGATTGTACCTCATTACAAATTACATGGTGAAGAGATCGTTTTCAACGATTTAGAAAAGAATGCTCATTCATGCTTGAAAATGAAATAGTCATCTTTGTCCAAATCTATTTAAAGCCCGAGTTCAACAGAATAGCACCTTCATACTCTTTGAATGAGTTAACACACTGGGGCTTTAAAGTAACCCTACATACCATAGCTTAATTCTTTCAACAATGAAGTATAGAGGTGGTGCAAGAATTTTGTGCATATATCGATATTTCAAATAACAGTGAAAATCATACGAAAATGTTTCTGAATTGAATTCAAAGTTTTGAACATCTTTTGATTGATCACAACATACATTCATGTTGCAAAAATGAAACAATCCTTTCGACATGTCAATATGTTCCATTTTACAGATGTATCAAAGGCCATGATTTCATTTACGAATGTGTAACGTTACACCTACTGTATTCACATCACTTACGTATTGAGGACGTCAATCACATGTGAATTTCCGAAAACGGTCTCGCTCTGGCCATTCAGGTCATTGGACGGGTCACCATCGAAGTCCCCGCACAGACCACACAGGTTATCCATGTAGGTAGTTGGAACCGCCACCTGTAGATGCATGAAACAACATATCAAATCGATCTACCTCATTTTTTGTTTGTTTGTTTATTAGTTTGCACAATAGGAAAATACATCATACAATTAACATTAGACAAAATAGGTGCAGAAAGAGGGGGAAAGTGCATGTAGTTTAAACTAGAACTGAACATATAAGGCTACTAAAGAAGCCTTGAATGGTATATCAGATGCGTTTTCAGGGCACTTTCAAAATTCAGAAAAGACAACTCAAGACTTTTGCTTTGAGATAAGATATTAATCAAATTTGATCACGGTACATGGTACATACAGCATGGAACCATATAGAGCATCATGAAACATACTAACCGTAACTCGGTGATCCCCGTCGAAAAATACTTCCACGCAGTTTTCTACCAGCGTCACGTGAACATCCCTGCCGGTCAGGCGGACCTCAATCCTGCCGCCTGGTTCCGTATAAGGAAGCGTCGTGGTCACTCCGTCCACCTGTGGGAATAACAATACAATGCTGTCACTCCGTCCACCTGTGGGAACAACAACACATGTTTAGTCCTGCCGCCTGGTTCCGTATAAGGAAGCGTCGTGGTCACTCCGTCCACCTGTGGGAATAACAATACAATGCTGTGCGCTAAGTGTGCAGTGCATTCAAAGCACAAGCGCACCAACAACAAAACTTCAACCTTTATTTCTCAATCACCTTTGCAGTTCTTGTAGGGGCTGAATTGCATTGATTTTTACAGCGCACGTCATATTACTTTATAATTTACGATAAAACAATATGATACAATCAACTTAGGTGAACACAGGACTTTGAGGGCTAGCGTTTGTGGAATGAAAGACATCTTATGTCGGTTTGTCTTGCTACGTGGTGGCTTCAGTCCTACATTGTGGGGCAGGTTGTAGGGAGTCTCTACAACTGGAGGGAGAAACTGTCTGCAGGGATGCGTGAAACTGTCTGCAGGGATGTGAGAAACTGTCTGCGGGGATGTGTGAAACTGTCTGCAGGGATGTGTGAAACTGCAGGGATGTGTGAAACTGTCTGCGGGGATGTGTGAAACTGTCTGCAGGGATGTGTGAAACTGTCTGCAGGGATGTGTGAAACTGTCTGCAGGGATGTGTGAAACTGTCTGCAGGGATGTGTGAAACTGTCTGCAGGGATGTGTGAAACTGTCTGCAGGGATGTGAGAAACTGTCTGCGGGGATGTGTGAAACTGTCTGCAGAGATGTGTGAAACTGTCTGCGGGGATGTGTGAAACTGTCTGCAGGGATGTGAGAAACTGTCTGCAGGGATGTGAGAAACTGTCTGCAGGGATGTGTAGTGTCCTTCAGGATCCTGCAGCTACAATGCATTCTGACATCTCTGAAAACATCCTCCACTGATTTTATGAGATACGTTTGTTAAATGTACAAACAATATAAGCATACATCCTCCCTTCCTTTTCAGTTAATTGACTTTCACTACAGTCCTCTAGGACTTCAGTCGACTTGTAGGAGAGAAACAATGTAGCTCACCTTCACAATTTTGCCTTGAAGAATTCCTATTTCAATGCCGTATGCGATGACGTAGACTTCCTTGGTGACTGACACTGGCCTCTCATTGATGCCTTCGTTCTGCACTTCCACAGTGAAGTCATTATTGACACAGTCCGCAGCAAAGGTGTACCTGCACTTTCCTTGGAAGTCATGGCGCTCGTTGTCGAACGTTGTGTAGTGTGGATCTCCAGATCCAGTGCAGTAGCCCTTGTCTACCTCGCAGGCTGTTTGTTAAAAAGTTTTAGAAAACGACACGGTTGTAAGACTGTAAATAGAACGGCATGACTTGTGGAAATTTCGTAAACACGTTGTCCTGGCGCCCTCTGTTTAAGAAACAACCAATATGGCGAATATCTTGTTACATTTTCTATATCAATCTTAAGAAAGACATTATCATCAAAGGTGCTACTGCATGATAGATGGACAAAATTGATAGTGCGATGACAGTAAACACGCATTACATCAATTTTCTTGAAGACCAAGCTTTTGCTTCTAAGGCCATGTTGATTTGATTATATGGATGACATCCTATGGGAACCCCAAAACTGATGCGATCTTGCGAATGTAAGAAAAAAGTTTGCCCCTCCTCCCCCAAAATTGCACTAATCATGACATCTAAGTGGTCAGGAACGTTTAACAAATGGCTGATCGCACAGATCTCTATTCCCAACATGAGATTCTACATTTTTGCTCTTTCATAGCTTCTTCTTTGGCATTGGTGTTGGTGTTGACCTTGGCATTAGTATCCATTTTCCGATATTGTTTTTGGCAGTCACATGCACACATCTGCTCAACATGCATACATCTGCTCAACATGCATACATCTGCTCAACATGCATACATCTACTCAACATGCATACATCTGCTCAACATGCATACATCTGCTCAACATGCATACATCTACTCAACATGCATACATCTGCACAACATGCATACATCTGCTCAACATGCATACATCTGCTCAACATGCATACATCTACTCATTTTGCAGCTGCTTTTGTATGATTTACAGAATGGTCGAATTCTTTTTTTAAATTTAATTTGGAAAGGGCCGAAAGTTGAATCTATTAAAATCCAAATAATGAAATCGAACAACGAACGTAACATTGGGGACTTATAACAAATTCTTAATAGATAGCAAAATGGCGCTCTGTATGGAAAACCCTCACCCTAATGATAAACATTGAACAGCATAAAAAAAATGCTTCCAGTTCTTGACCCTGCCGCCGGGTATTGACTAAACCTGACATGACGTCACAATAAGCACGGCAGCCGGATAGAAACATAGCACCAATGCTTGCAAAAGAAATTATCTAATAAGCAAACATTAATCATCGTCATTGTATACAATCAAAAGACGTCAAAATTGATTCATTTGCTTCTCAAGCGAGCGTTCTTTGCGAGCCACAGTGCAAAGTTCCAAACTGGCCGTGTTCATTGTAACGTCATGGGCATTTAATGTAATTACTCAGTGGGAAAAAAGCTAGTGGGAAGAATCAACAACCGGAGGTATAATTTTGTCAAGGTACGATGTTCAATAACATTAGAAGGGTGTTTATTTATGCAAATGTACACGTTATTAACTTCATGGAATATCTAATTGTGATGTCATTGGTGTCGTCAGCACTTTAAAGCTCCACTGTACGTGGTGTGCTAGAATGTAGGAACGCTCTATTGCGGGTACTACGATCAAGAGTTTCACAGAAATAGGCCAGCTCTATTGCGGGTACTTACGATCAAGTGTTTCACAGAAATAGGCCAGCTCTATTGCGGGTACTTACGATCAAGAGTTTCACAGAAATAGGCCAGCTCTATTGCGGGTACTACGATCAAGAGTTTCACAGAAATAGGCCAGCTCTATTGCGGGTACTTACGATCAAGTGTTTCACAGAAATAGGCCAGCTCTATTGCGGGTACTTACGATCAAGAGTTTCACAGAAATAGGCCAGCTCTATTGCGGGTACTTACGATCAAGAGTTTCACAGAAATAGGCCAGCTCTATTGCGGGTACTACGATCAAGAGTTTCACAGAAATAGGCCAGCTCTATTGCGGGTACTTACGATCAAGAGTTTCACAGAAATAGGCCAGCTCTATTGCGGGTACTTACGATCAAGAGTTTCACAGAAATAGGCCAGCTCTATTGCGGGTACTACGATCAAGTGTTTCACAGAAATAGGCCAGCTCTATTGCGGGTACTTACGATCAAGAGTTTCACAGAAATAGGCCAGCTCTATTGCGGGTACTACGATCAGTTTCACAGAAATAGGCCAGCTCTATTGCGGGTACTACGATCAAGTGTTTCACAGAAATAGGCCAGCTCTATTGCGGGTACTTACGATCAAGAGTTTCACAGAAATAGGCCAGCTCTATTGCGGGTACTACGATCAAGAGTTTCACAGAAATAGGCCAGCTCTATTGCGGGTACTACGATCAAGTGTTTCACAGAAATAGGCCAGCTCTATTGCGGGTACTTACGATCAAGAGTTCACAGAAATAGGCCAGCTCTATTGCGGGTACTACGATCAAGAGTTTAACAGAAATAGGCCAGCTCTATTGCGGGTACTACGATCAAGTGTTTCACAGAAATAGGCCAGCTCTATTGCGGGTACTTACGATCAAGAGTTTCACAGAAATAGGCCAGCTCTATTGCGGGTACTACGATCAAGAGTTTAACAGAAATAGGCCAGCTCTATTGCGGGTACTACGATCAAGTGTTTCACAGAAATAGGCCAGCTCTATTGCGGGTACTTACGATCAAGAGTTTCACAGAAATAGGCCAGCTCTATTGCGGGTACTTACGATCAAGAGTTTCACAGAAATAGGCCAGCTCTATTGCGGGTACTTACGATCAAGAGTTTCACAGAAATAGGCCAGCTCTATTGCGGGTACTACGATCAAGTGTTTCACAGAAATAGGCCAGCTCTATTGCGGGTACTTACGATCAAGAGTTTCACAGAAATAGGCCAGCTCTATTGCGGGTACTACGATCAAGTGTTTCACAGAAATAGGCCAGCTCTATTGCGGGTACTTACGATCAAGAGTTTCACAGAAATAGGCCAGCTCTATTGCGGGTACTTACGATCAAGAGTTTCACAGAAATAGGCCAGCTCTATTGTGGGTACTTACGATCAAGGGTTTCACAGAAATAGGCCAGCTCTATTGCAGGTACTACGATCAAGAGTTTCACAGAAATAGGCCAGCTCTATTGCAGGTACTACGATCAAGAGTTTCACAGAAATAGGCCAGCTCTATTGCAGGTACTTACGATCAAGAGTTTCACAGAAATAGGCCAGCTCTATTGCGGGTACTACGATCAAGAGTTTCACAGAAATAGGCCAGCTCTATTGCAGGTACTTACGATCAAGGGTTTCACAGAAATAGGCCAGCTCTATTGCGGGTACTACGATCAAGAGTTTCACAGAAATAGGCCAGCTCTATTGCGGGTACTTACGATCAAGAGTTTCACAGAAATAGGCCAGCTCTATTGCAGGTACTTACGATCAAGGGTTTCACAGAAATAGGCCAGCTCTATTGCGGGTACTTACGATCAAGGGTTTCACAGAAATAGGCCAGCTCTATTGCGGCAAGATTGCGGGTACTACGATCAAGAGTTTCACAGAAATAGGCCAGCTCTACTGCAGGTACTTACGATCAAGGGTTTCACAGATATAGGAAAGCTGAGGGAGGTCACAAGGATAATCCCTCCACTGGTTTGCGAACTCCGGGGTGGAAGCTAAGTCTGCCTCGATGACAACGCAGTCAGCTTCACCGGGCGCATCGTTGGGTTCGTCTTGTGCCCAGTTGTCGAATGTCACAGAGTCCCCATCTATAAACTTGTGTGTATCCTCTACTTCTGTGTCTGTGATCCCAATCCAGGCGGCCCAATTGCCGTTGATGCCGTTCCGCAATCCCACGATGAAGTCATCGATAGCTTGGTCTTTTGGCTGAGCTAACCTTCCATTCTGAGCCACGCACCTTGCTTGTGCTTGGGCGAATGTAAGTGGAGGATCCTGTTGAGTTGGTGGAAAGTGGACGAAGGCTTTATAGCATCTGGCACCGTGGGCGCTCCAGCCAGATGGACAGCCTGTGGGGGAGGAGAGAGGAAAGCAAGTCAAGGATCGTAGTCCAATATCGATGTTGAAGTAAATATTAGGTAACATGCATACTCACGTGGGGTTTCGATAAGTAATAAAAACTATTAACTAAACAGCTTCATACATGGTGTGCGTGTGTGTGTGGGGGGGGGGGGGTATCTTGTCCCCTCGTGCCCTGAATATCGCAAACTAACAACACCGAAAACATGGCTTCTTTTAAATAATGAGCATGACCATGTGCATGGACATACTCCCTTCAACCAAGCATGTTATGAACATGGACTGGACATACTCTCTTCAACCAAGCATGGCCATGTGCATGGACTGGACATACTCTCTTCAACCAAGCAAGTTATGAACATGGACTGGACTTGACTGCGGTCCAGACAACATCACTCCAAACCTTCTCCGACAGGTAGCTGACACCATATGTGCACCCCTCACCCGGCTATGTTGGGGGAAGCAGCAGAGAAGGCCTCCTGTTGGCTGTGGCTCAAGAGAGACGAGCAGAATTGGAGACCAGAGGGGCGAGGCGAGCAGTGAGTGGCCACCACTGCTGACCGGTCAGCACGAGGATGTAGCGGGACAAGGTTGAAACATCCTGTGAATGCTGACTACCCGCCTGACGACGTCGGACCCCTCTGAGAACCAGAATCTCCCACCAAAGAAGGTGGGTGATTTCCACGCATCTCGGATGTATTTAAAGAGCCTTGGTCAAGTTCCTTCTGGTTGGAAAGAAGCCAATGTAACCCCCATCCACAAATCCGGCAGTCGTCATCTCACCAACAACTACAGGCCGATTTCCCTGCTCAACATCGTTCCGAAAGTGCTAGAGTCACTAGTCAACAAACATCTAATTAAACAAATCAATCCAGTATTGTCCCACCACCAGAGCGGATTCAGAGCCCATGACAACACCACACTCCAACTAGCCCGGCTTGTAGAGGAATGGACCCGGGCTATGGACAGAAGGGAAGTTGTCGGTTGCGTGTTTCTGGACCTGCGTAAAGCATTCGATAAAGTGTGGCACCAAGGGCTCTTGACCAAAATCCGAGCACATGGAATACGTGGAACCATGCTGAACTGGTTCCACAGCTAATTATCGAACAGACGTCAAAGAGTAGTCATCCAGGGCGGAACATCCGAATGGAAATCTCCTCTCGCGGGTGTCCCACAAGGTTCCGTACTAGGTCCCACCCTTTTCATCCTCTACATCAACGATCTACCTACCTGCTGCACACAGTCTGACGCAAACCTGTTCGCCGATGACACATCACTCTCAACCAGCAACCGATCCGTCCAACGTGTAGTCAACTCACTCAACACGGACCTACGATCCGTATCCAACTGGCTAACAAACTGGAAACTAGAAGCCAATGAGGAAAAATGCAAGGTGATGTTCATCACAACTCGCACTCTCCCTAGACCCCCTGCTCCAGTCATACTAGGCGGTAGTACACTACAAGTTGTTACTAGCTACAAGCATCTTGGTGTCACCCTGACAAACACACTTTCCTGGTCAAAACACATTGAAACAACCTCCATTAAGTCAAGAAGATCTGCTGGCCTACTGTGTGCACTGAGAAAGAAGGTACCAAAGGACATCCTGCTCAGACTGTACAAAACCATCACCAGACCTGGCCTGGAGTATGCTGACGTCGTCTGGGCGGGACTCACCAAGCGCGACGAAACAAAACTGGAATCAGTTCAATACCAAACTGCCAGACTGATCAGCGGACAACATGGACTCCCGTACCCGTCATACCAATCTCTGTACACCCAGCTATCCCTTCCATCACTGCAGTTCCGACGACAATTCCACACCGCTGTCACCCTGTACAAGCTCCTCAACGGTCACGGCCCGGGCCCTCCACACCTTCAAACCCTGATACCCAGAACCCGTGCATCTGCTACTGGGTCACGTTACTCCCTCAGGAACAGCGACCACCTGACATCTGAACTCACTAAGTCCACCAGAGGCCAGAGAACATTCATCTACAGAGCAACAGCACTCTGGAACACTCTCCCTACTGCTACTCGCACAGCCACCTCCACTGCTTCCTTCAAAAGAAAACTGTGGGAATGCCTAGGCAACCCTTACGCATGGTGAATTAGTCATACACGTGTATATACAGACCCTGACCTCTCACTGCAAATATTGTTGTCGATGATATGATGTTAATATATACTCCATTTTTAGATAATATGTAAGTTGTCCTACACCATGTACATATAAATGTTCTTTTTTAATATGTATTGTTTATGTGTTTGTCAGCAGTGCTAGCCCTTTGTAATAGCCATAGGCTAGTTGGGCAGCCCTGGCTGTGTGTTCGCTACAGCCAAACCAATAAATAAATGGACTGGACATACTCTCTTCAACCAAGCATGGCCATATGCATGGACTGGACATACTCTCTTCAACCAAGCAAGTTATAAACATGGACTGGACACTCTCTCTTCAACCAAGCACGTCATGAACATGGACTGGACATATTCTCTTCAACCAAGCAAGTCATGAACATGAACTGGACACTCTCTTCAACCAAGCACGTCATGAACATGGACTGGGCATACTCTCTTCAACCAAGCAAGTCATGAACATGAACTGGACACTCTCTTCAACCAAGCACGTCATGAACATGGACTGGACACTCTCTTCAACCAAGCAAGTTATAAACATGGACTGGACACTCTCTCTTCAACCAAGCATGGCCATATGCATGGACTGGACACACTCTCTTCAACCAAGCATGGTCATGAACATGGACTGGACAAAATCTCTTCAACCAAGCAAGTTATGAACATCGACTGGACACACTCTCTTCAACCAAGCACGTCATGAACATGGACTGAACATACTCTCTTCAACCAAGCATGGCCATGTGCATGGACTGGACATACTCTCTTCAACCAAGCATGGTCATGAACATGGACTGGACAAAATCTCTTCAACCAAGCAAGTTATGAACATCGACTGGACACACTCTCTTCAACCAAGCACGTCATGAACATGGACTGAACATACTCTCTTCAACCAAGCATGGCCATGTGCATGGACTGGACATACTCTCTTCAACCAAGCAAGTTATGAACATGGACTGGACATACTCTCTTCAACCAAGCATGGCCATATGCACGGACTGGACATACTCTTTTCAACCAAGCACGTCATGAACATAGAATGGATACTCTCTTCAACCAAGCAAGTCATGAACATGGACTGGACACTCTCTTCAACTAAGCAAGTCATGAACATGGACTGGGCATACTCTTTTCAACTAAGCATAGTCATGAACATGGACTGGGCATACTCTTTTCAACCAAGAAAGTTATCAACATGGACTGGGCATACTCTCTTCTACCAACCAAGTCATGAACATGGACTGGACACTCTCCTCAACTAAGCATGGTCATGAACATGGACTGGACACTCTCTTCAACTAAGCAAGTCATGAAAATGGACTGGACATACTCTTTTCAACCAAGAAAGTTATCAACATGGACTGGACATACTCTCTTCTACCAACCAAGTCATGAACATGAACTGGACACTGTCTTCAACTAAGCAAGTCTTGAACATGGACTGGGCATACTCTCTTCAACCAAGCAAGTCAAGAACATAGACTGTATACTTTCTTCTAACAAGCAAGTCATGAACATGGACATACTTTCTTCAACCAAGCAAGTTGTGAACATAGACTGGACATACTCTCTTCACCCAACCAAGTCATGAACATGGACTGGACACTCTCTTCAACCAAGAATGGCCATGGACATGGACTGGACATTCTCTCTTCAACCAAGCACGTCATGAACATGGACTGGACATATTCTCTTCAACCAAGCAAGGCCATATGCATGGACTGGGCATACTCTCTTCAACCAAGCATGGCCATATGCATGGACTGGACATACTCTCTTCAATCAAGCATGGCCATGTGCATGGACTGGACATACTCTCTTCAATCAAGCATGGTCATGAACATGGACTGGACACTCTCTTCAACCAAGCAAGTCATGAACATGGACTGGACACTCTCTTCAACCAAGCAAGTCATGAACATGGACTGGACATACTCTCTTCAACCAAGCAAGTCATGAACATGGACTGGACATACTATCTTCAACCAAGCAAGTTATGAACATGGACTGGGCATACTTTCTTCAACCAAGCACGTCATGAACATGGACTGAACATACTCTCTTCAACTAAGCAAGTCATGAACATGGACTGGACACTCTCTTCAACCAAAGTTATGAACATGGACTGGACACACTCTCTTTAACTAAGCAAGTAATGAACATGGACTGGACATACTCTATAAAACCAAGCACGGTCATGACCTAACACGTCACTTGTATTACCTTAACATCCCGCAGCGCAGACAGAAATGGACGCAAATTCAAGAAAACTCCCCGACAAATCAGCCTAATTTGGCAATATAAGTACATACAGAGATATATCTACATTTGCATGTAAAATGCAACTACAGCTGACAAAAGCCCAAATATCATGACTTTAAGTGATTTCCACCAAATTAGACCTCTATTCAGAATGTGTGTATATATATGTACCTAAAAGAAGACGAATTCCCCAGAATTGCTTATGGAGAATAAAGTTGAAGTCACCAATTCTTACTGTCCATCACAGGCGGTATGTTGGCAAACAACTGCATACTATAGAGCCTGTTGAACTTCCTAACGATAATCCTAACTGGATGTTAAATTCAAACATTAATAGACATGAAGCCTTTTGCCTATTCCCCAACGTCTCTATCCAACAGGAACAATGACAGTAGATTCCCAAAAATTCAAGACCTGAAGAGACTACGCCGCCATCTCGCTCCAAGCTGTTCAAGTGACACAAAAACTTAATCTGCTCCAAATTGTTGACCACACGATCAGAAAAAAATGACAAGAAAAACTTTATCCGACATGGCTTATGCAGTTCAATCCTGATAATTGCTATATCATGCACATAACGAACAAACGCACACCAAATGTCTCCCCTTACCAGTTTTGTGGTCAGACATTAGCAACCACAAAACCCCACCCAAACCTGGGTGTTACGTTAACAACTGGGCTGGAGTGGGGTGTCCATGTTAACAAAATAACAGCCAAGGCTAAACAGACATTGGGAGTGATCAAACGCAACTTGTGGGCATGCCCAGCCAGGGTAAAATCACTTGCGTACACATCACTGGTAAGACCTAACCTTGAATATACTGCAACATTATGGGTTCCGTATACAAAGTAAGGCAAAGATAAACTGGAAATGGTACAGAACCTGTACAAACAACTACAACAGGGATGCCAGTGTTACCAAAATGAAAACAGAACTGCAGTAGATGTCACTTGAAGACAGAAGGAAAATGTCCAGACTCTAAGCTGGTGGACGTACAGACTGATAAGTATCTGATACCAGCTCAAAAAAGAACACGAAACAGTCATGCATTCAAGTACCAGAGTTACCAACCTAGGATCGATTTTTTAAAACATTCGTGCTTTCCCAGAACTATGGTGGAGTGGAATTTGTTATCACCAAGCACAGTAGGGGCATCTTCTTTTGGATAGTCTTATTTTAAAGAACGCTTGCAGATAGATGTGCAAAAGTTAGGCGTGGCAGGCCATTCAGAGCAATATAACCAGCTGCTGCCGCGCCACGTACCTGCGAAGCTGCTGTGTTACGCCGAAGGGCGGTCATACCGGCTATATAAATACAGATACAGATACACAAAGCCCATACATCCGAACAAATTTAAGGGACAACAAAAACTTGATCCGCTCCAAGTTGTTGAGTAACACACAAAGCCCATCTATGACAAAAAGGTACCAGAAAATCCAATCCCCTGCAGATCTCGAATTAACGTTCGTAAACTACAGTTTCACAACAAGCAAGTCCTCAAGATACTATCCTGGCAAACAGACAAACAAAGCTGTTTCGCAAGAAAAAAAGATAAACATTTTCATGTTCAGTTCAGTTCAGTCATCCATCTGGTGACACTATGAAATCCCTCCAGATGACTCTGTCTATGTTTTCATGTTCCCAAAAATGAAAATATGTCCATGACCCGACATATGAAGACAACAGGGAAGAAGTTATCCACAAGAAATAGCTTTGTCATGATCCTGGTTGTTAAGGATTATGATAAAAAAATAACATATATAACTAGAGTTTGACACACACATCTCTTCGCCAAATAATCATACCTTTATTAAGGTCTTACTCATGTATCACTAAATAGTACAAGTCTGTGATCACAGATGACCTGGTACCATGCCTGGTCAATCAGAATTTCATGCCTTCCAGAGGTTTTGTCCCCAGTGTAACAGCGTCCAGCTCACAAGAACCTCCAGCAAAACATCTGTGTAACAGCTGTGTCTATAGATATAGGTCAAAATGATATATATATATATATATATATATATATATATATATATATATATATATATATATATAGAAAATATATATATATATATATATAGAAAACATATATATATATATATATATATAGTGGATTTCTGTACTTTCATCATGTCTCCAACATAAGTGTATTCCAACAGACAGAAACAACGAACATTGAAGCTGTTGTAGCAGCCAGCAAACTAAGGTGGCTGGGTCATGTCTTGAGGATGCCTAATGAGAGGTTGCCCAGATTCCTCTTGGACTGGAACCCGAACTTTGGTAAAAGATCCAGAGGGAGACCGAGGAAGACATGGCTCAACACTGCCCTCGAGGATACCAGACTAACCACTGGAAACAACAACCTGAAACTGAATGACGTAGAAAAGATGGCCCAGAACCGCCTGGAATGGCGACGGATGGTTCGCAGGAGACGGAAAATCCTTGATGCAGGCCACTCCTCAGGAGGAGACCTTAACAAGTAACAAGTAAGTATATAGAAAACAGTTTGTTTCTGTTAATTGGCCACTAATTACAACTAAATGCATCTTTCCATGTAGATTATTATCTAAAGTACCTTTCAGCCAAAAACAATGCAAACAAGTTTGAAAGTCCTATCATGGAATTCAGTGGATTTCTGTACTTTCCTCATTAATTATGCAAATTAGCTGTTGATTTGAATAATTAGCATTACATTATGTAAGTCGTCACTTAGGCTATCTACCACTCAAAAATCACGACCACAGCATGTTCAGAACACAAGATGTAAAAAATTGAAGTTTTGCTGCAGTACCTTAGGAAGCCGCTAGGGGGCCCACTATCATACTCGACCTTCGTTGTTCTGACCCCTACCCACCTACCAAATATTATCAGGATCCTTTCAAGGCTTCTCGAGTTATGCATTACACAAACAAACGGACGCACACACTCGGCCCGCTACCGTCCTAACGGAAAATGATATGCCAACTATTTTCGAACACAACCTTCCTTTCTGCAAACGCTACTCAAATGCCAAATATCATGAAAATCCATACACAGATTCTTGAATTATATGCTGTTGGAATGGATTTATGAACGTTCCTCATTAATTATGCAAATTATTTGCTGATTTGCATAATAAGTATTACATTGTGTAAGTCATCACTCATTCTATCTACATACCAAAAATCCTGATGATCCGTCAACACGTTCTTGAGTTATTCTCGTCCAAAGTTTGAAAGGAAATCGGTGCCTGCAGTTCCCAAAAAGCCGCTAGGGGGTCCAAACTCACAGCACTTACTCTCTGTCCTAAGGGCTATCTACCACTCAAAAATCATGACCACAGCCTGTCCAGAACACGAAGTGTATAATTTAAAAGTTTTGCTGCAGTACCTTAGGCAGCCACTAGAGGGCCCATTATCGAACTTGACCTTTGTTTTTCTGACACCCACCCACCTACCAAATATCATCAGGATCCATTCAAGGGTTCTCGAGTTATCTTGCATACAGACAAACGCACTTACATACAAATCCCGCTACAGCACCGTAGGTAAGAGCTAGGTAAACCATTTTCGCACTTGACCTTCCTCTCCAAAACTGCTACACACCTACCAAGTATCGTGAAAATCGCCCAGCTGCATTTTGACTTATGCTGCCCAAAACAAACCCCCAAAACATACCAAGCTTGCTGCAGTACCGTAGGAAAACGCCAGGTAAACCGTTTTCTAACTTGGGATTCCTTTTGACAACCGCTACACACCTACCAAAAACCACAAAGTTCCATCCACAGTTTCTGGAGTTATTTGCTGTTGACCTACATACAGAGTACAGACCCAAGTCAGCAATCTCATACTCTTCTTGGCGAAGAGAATAAAAGTGAACAACCAAATCGTCTGTAGGAGATTGTTCACAAAGACCCATTACCTGACAACCAGTCAAAGCCAAACGAACTAACTGTTGTTGGTGTTTTTTAACGAACGAGCCCATAAAATACGGTAAAACAAAATACACAATAAACGTTCGGCAAGAACACTCGAACTATTTTTTTGTTCCTGAAAATTAAAGGAACAGATAAAAGAGTGTTGATTTTCTCCAGACCGGTAGGTCGTGCAGATAAACATTTCCTTCAGTAGAACAACCCGAGACATGACAATCAAAGTGAAACAAAGCAACTGACGTTGATGTGCATTTTTAAGTTGCAGTCTTCAACTAAAGACTAAGCTGTTTAACAGGTACAAAAACACGTTTTTTTTTAAGAAAAGATGAAATGTTGGTGCTGCTAAAACTGCGAAATAACACATTTTATCTATTTGTTCAGCTATATACATACTAACATATTCCAGGCTCAAGATAAGCCCTTGCATTGCCCCTGATCTGGCTGCTGGGTAGTATCTTCCAAACAAATGACGTATTGAAAATAATCAACTGAATAGTTTTCAGAAGTCTTTAAATAGATAATATCAATTTGCCAGTAATGTCCGAAGGCATGAACATTAAGAAGAGAAAAGTAAAGGGGTACATAACCCTAATGTAGTATCTTCCAAACAAATGACGTATTGCAAATGAACTACTGAATAGTTCATACAGAAGTCTTTGAATAAATAATATTTGCCAGTCATGTCCGAAGTCTAATGGCACGAACATTAAGGAGAGAAAAGTAAAGGGGTACATAACGCTAATGCCTTATCAACTCTAAAAATCTATTGTTGGGGTCGACTTCTTTTTTGAAGGCAGCGATTACTGAACTGTAGTGAATTCTGCAAATTGAGTGGGTTTATGATTTAAGTAAAAACGTCGTCTTTTGATGATGACCTAGATGGCAAAAGATCGGTGAATTTGTGACGACTGTTTGGAATTGAAGGGATTTGTACACATTTCCTAGTATAAAAGGACCAAGGAATTGACAAAGAAGTAGTCAAGCAAATGGGCTGATCTGAAGTTTCTATTGACGATCTAAAATGATTTCTTGTAAAGCATATACAAGTATACATGAGTAACAATGAAGCAGCGTAATACTTATGTGCAGGTAAATAACAAACCTGTTCAGATCCCTACCAAACAGGACACCACTGAAAAGGCTACACACAAGAAATGAAAAAGCGCAACAATTGAATGCCCCTGCAAGTACACATAATGATCAAGAACTTTGATGTAATTCAGAAGACACCAGGTAAAAATCTGTACACAAGAAAGAACTTACATGTGCTCCAGATTGTTGATTAATAAGAGATCAGTTTCCAGTAATATAAAAACAGATGACTAGAAAACTAACTGCGAAACGGTGCAAAGGAGATTGATGTGAAGATTTTCTCTGATACAAAGCCCCCAAAGCTAGTAAGCAATCAGGTAGATGATGCTGATAATGCTCAGCTAGTAAGCAATCAGGTAGATGATGTAGACTAATGTTCCTGACAAACTTATGATATCCCCTTCAATATTCCCATCAATGCAAATTATGTACCTAAAGAAGACCCTAAATTAAAAGACAACAATGAAAAAAGTTTTAGACCAGAGAAAAAGTTCCCATGCCACAAAATTATCAAGATACACACTTATTGAAACCAGACTACTGCTGAATGCTGCGTGAGGGATTACTGACGTTTTCCAAGTGTATAAACAAAGGCTGACAAAACATCAAAGTCAAATAAAGGATATCGACATCGGGGTTAAGTTTGTGAACTGCATTTTCCAAACAAGCAAGACCTAAATTACGACACTGGCAAACAAATGCATAAAAGAGTCTTAGGAAAATGAGGAAGATTTGAATGCAGCAAAAACACGCCAATTTCAGAACCTACATCCAAGACACCAGTGAAATGTTCTTTATACTCAAGGAACACCTTAACCACGCTCCGAACTATTGATATAAGCAACGGCAAACAAACGACCAACTGATTGTTCAAAGCTGCAGGTATGAAGATCTTTGAAACTTTTAACTATTGGCATGAAGCAATTGCTGAAACACAGTCAATGTGGAATACAGTAGATGGTGCCGGTGTGAAATCAACAACAGTAATCATCACAGTTTTTGACGAACGAGACCTGCAAATACTACTATGCTCAACAAACAATACAGTAACGTTTCTTAGAGAGAAAATGTAAAACAATTCGATGTTAGTGTAAGAACAAATAAACAGCAAACAATGCAGAAGCAGGGAGGGGGGGTGCTTAGCTGCTTTAGGCATGGAACGATGCACATGTCATTTGTTGTCGTCATGTGATGGTGCGTATCCGGCTCACTGCCATTACTCGTAACTAGGCGTGTCCGGCAAAGTATCGGGTTACAGGGAGCCACCATCCGATCAAAGAAACGTGAAGACTGCATGGAGATTTGTATTTTTCGTTCTGTGGTCCGCACACTTCTGTGGTCCGTACACTTCTGTGGTCCGTACTCGTCTGTGGTCCGTACACGTCTGTGGTCCGTACACGTCTGTGGTCCGTACACTTCTGTGGTCCGTATACTTCTGTGGTCCGTATACTTCTGTGGTCCGTATACTTCTGTGGTCCGTATACGTCTGTGGTCCGTACACGTCTGTGGTCCGTACACTTCTGTGTTCTGTATACTTCTGTGGTCCGTATACTTCTGTGGTCCGTATACTTCTGTGGTCCGTATACTTCTGTGGTCCGTACACTTCTGTGGTCCGTATACTTCTGTGGTCCGTACACTTCTGTGGTCGGGTTGGCTTGAAGGGCTAGGGGCAGCATTGCTGAGGTGCATGAGGCATGTTGAATCCCACCTCATTTCGTCACAAACTGTTGCTCGATACGATGAATCTTATATTTTCATGCAGAAAGATCAATAAGCGGAAAATCGTACATACATTTCTCATATCAAAGGTAGGTGCCTGCTTGGTTGGTAATGCTAAGTGACGGCTTTAAAATGGTTCTTAAGAACTTCGTATTTTCGAGAAATGGAATTGGGCTTTACCTCCTGTCCTGGCACTCGACGCCAAAAAAAACTGTAAAAATCCATACCGACAAGGATGTAAACTAGAGTGAAAGGGAACTACACTGGTGAAAAGGTGTGCAAGTAATCACAAACAAATGTTTCCATTTTTCATATTTGGTATTATATATTTGGATCTCTCTACTTCCAGGCCGACTCATGGGCGGCTCACTGGTGAATTCCTGGGCGGCTCACTGGCGGGTTCCTGGCCGGCTCACTGGCGGGTTCCTGGGCGCCTCACTGGTGAATTCCTGGCCGGCTCACTGGCGGATTCCTGGGTAGCTCACTGCTGGATTCCTGGCCGGCTCACTGGCGGATTCCTGGGTAGCTCACTGCTGGATTCCTGGGCGGCTCACTGTCGGGTTCCTGGGCGGCTCACTGTCGGGTTCCTGGCCGGCTCACTGGTGAATTCCTGGCCGGCTCACTGGCGGATTCCTGGGTAGCTCACTGCTGGATTCCTGGCCGGCTCACTGGCGGATTCCTGGGTAGCTCACTGCTGGATTCCTGGCCGGCTCACTGCTGGATTCCTGGGCGCCTCACTGGTGGATTCCTGGTCGGCTCACTGCTGGATTCCTGGGCGCCTCACTGGCGGATTCCTGGGTAGCTCACTGCTGGATTCCTGGGCGCCTCACTGACGGGTTCCTGGCCGGCTGGCTGGCGGGTCCCTGGGCGGCTCACTGGTGGATTCCTGGTCGGCTCACTGCTGGATTCCTGGCCGGCTCACTGGCGGATTCCTGGGTAGCTCACTGCTGGATTCCTGGGCGCCTCACTGACGGGTTCCTGGCGGGCTGGCTGGCGGGTCCCTGGGCGGCTCACTGGTGGATTCCTGGTCGGCTCACTGGCGGGTTCCTGGCCGGCTCACTGGAGGATTCCTGGGAGACTCACTGGCCGGCTCACTGGCGGATTTCTGGCCGGCTCCCTGACGGGTTCCTGGCCGGCTCACTGGCGGATTCCTGGGCGGCTCACTGGTGAATTCCTGGCCGGCTCACTGGTGGATTCCTGACCGGCTAGCTGGCGGGTTCCTGGCCGGCTCACTGGAGGATTCCTGGCCGGCTGGCTGGCGGGTTCCTGGCCGGCTCACTGGCGGATTTCTGGGCGGCTCACTGGTGGATTTATGGCCGGCTGGCTGGCAGGTTCCTGGCCGGCTGGCTGGCGGGTTCCTGGCCGGCTGGCTGGTGGATTCCTGGCCGGCTCACTGGCGGGTTCCTGGGCGGCTCACTGCTGGATTCCTGGCCGGCTCACTGGCGGGTACCTGACCGGCTCACTGGCGGGTTCCTGGCCGGCTGGCTGGAGGATTCCTGTGCAGCTCACTAGTGGATTCCTGGCCGGCTCACTGTTGGATTTTCTGGCCGGCTGGCTGGCGGGTTCCTGGGCGGCTAACGGGGAATTCCTGGGCGGCCGATTCTTAAGTGGAATCCTGTTTGATTCTGGCCGGTTACGAAGCGGCTAGCTGATCGGTGGTTCCTTGTTAGCTTTCTGGGCGTAGTGACACCTCAGGGTTTCCCAAACAGACCTTAAATAGTGGCTCGGATTTAATGTACTGCTCGTAAAAGTTTGTTTTGCAAATTATGGCAATTTTTAGCGGCCGAGCAATGAAAATCATTACTATCCATACTCACTTTGTGCATTTGCCCCACCGATGCAGGCTGCTAACAGAAGACTCGAAACCAACACCGCCAACTTCATCCTTCTGAAGTCACTTTGAGAACAGAAAAATACCTACAATCACTAGGATAAAGTCGGATGCAAAGTAGGTGTATAAAAGTTTTGCGAATATTATCAGAGAGACTGATATCTGGCAATAACTTGGATTAGTATAAAAACATAAAATATGACAGAAATAGAATACACTAGAAAATACCATATAAACATCGCAAATCAAATCAAATATGCACATTTCGTACCGTAAGATGTGTCCTGAAGAATGTCGTGAAAGTGGATGGAACTGTCGGGCCGGGGACCTGAACCTGTGTCAGTTCCGCGGCGCCCCAACTTCTCTCTTCACACTTCCAAGAACACGATGTGTAGTCGTCGGGAGACGACGTCGAAACCTGCCAGCCCGTCAGGTACAGACCGTTTTGTCGACTCAAACCTGCGCTGCTCCCATTGGTCCGTATTTTAGGAGCATCATGTGATCATCTCTTCACCAATCAGCTAAGTACAGCTCGGCGAAATGGCGAAGCCTGGCGTACTCGTGGCAATGTCAATGACCGTCTGGACGCCGCAGCTCCTGTCACGTCGCGCATTTTCCTCTGTTGTCAGTAAACAACAACCTCATTGCTCAATCCGTCTGCCTTTTATTAGGGCAGTTTAGCGCCTGTCTCGCACCAGGTAGATACATGTCTTCTTTCAGAACAAAAGAGCGTCAGTGTTGTAGTTGTTGTTGAGCGAGCATTACTCTGCAGTAATTAAAGCAAAAAAAGCAACAAATGCGATATGTGATATTTGCCGCCGATATTAGCTTTGATCCCTGTATTTACACGCTGACGCAGTATTTGTTTTTAAATCTTCCAAATAGCGGCAAACGGGTGAGCAGCATACACATCTCCGCCTTCAAACCCCCGCCAACAAAAACAGGTGATGTTTTTCTACCGTTTCGTTCCTTTAGTCACCACAATGAGACGGCTATTTCGAGCTCATAAATGTTGTCGTTGATGGTATCTAGTCCATTTTTCAGGAGAAATAATAACGATATGTCAAAAACGATTGACTTTTCATACTTTGGCAACATTGCCCTGAATAACAATCAAGCCGACGGCAGTCATACATGAAGAGATACTTTATAGTAGTAGGGAGAGAATGGAAGTATTTGTTTCAGGTTGGACAACAACAGGGCTCCCATACACAATGTCTAGGACAGAAAAAAAAATCAAATCTAGAGACAGACCAGTAGTGCAGGTTGCTGTTTATCTGACTTGTTCGTGAAACGTTCCCGATAATTAAAAAAAAAATAACCCCGGTGCCATGGACATTTCCTGTCTGAAAGCAAAGAAAAAAATTCAAAG
>NC_049984.1:569564-573432 GCF_000003815.2 Branchiostoma floridae
GTCAAACCTGCCCGAGCGACCACCTCTTCTCAGCGACCACCTGGCCATTTCGACCGCTTTTTCTCGGTCCCGATTTTTTTCCCTATTGACGTAAGCATTAAGCGACCTTTTCTCAACGACCACCTGGCCAACGCGACCGCGACCGGCCCAAATTGGGCCCCTTAACGACTTCACTTTATTTGTTGTGATGAAACTTCAACACTGAGCGTTTGACCATTTCAGCATCAGTATACTGATTCTTCCATTTTCTGATGTTCAGAATCGTAAATTGCAAACAATTGCCTAATTAAAAGTAAGCGACCGTTGACGATACTTCCGTCTGTTCTCAAGGTTGGCTGATCAAAACTCAACGTTTACAAAATCAAGTACTTTGGTCTGCTGTCCACAAGTTAACGATTCAGTAATTCAAATGCCACTATTGTAAACAATACTGACGGGGGGGGGGGGGTGCCCAAACATGACACGCTTTGTCACGCGCTCAAACTCACGGCGCTCCATCGCTAGTTGCCAGAGTGGCCCGGCTTGGATGGATGGATTTTAACACATTCGTCTTAAAAACATACTTGGATAAGGAATGCATTCATAATTTTCATGAGCTCTTCACGTTCCGCGTTACAAGCGAGGCGTTTTCGGGAATGTATATTCCGATTTTGTGCTATTACAGCGTATCCTAACTTACCACGCTTTTGTAATTTTGCTCTCTTTAGAAGTTGGTGATGTCTTTAAGTACAAAGAAATAATAAGGATTGAATTTTATGATATTTCAGCTTTCTTTTGACAGTAAAGTTGTGATTGTATGTTCTATGTTGTTTATAATGGTCGGTTTTCTACTCAACAAATATTATGAAGACCCAAATTTGTATTGTTTCGTTTTGTAGCGCCTGATTTCTTATGTGTATGACAGTTGTGTGACTGGTTGGAACAGGCCGCCAATACGCAGTGACCGATGACCGCAGTGATTCGGTGCTACCAACATTAATGTTGAAAGTCTATCCAAAAGAAGGAAATGAATCAATAAACAACTCTACATACTAGGGCTGGGTACCGGTACAGAAAATTCAGGTCCAGGTCCGGTCCAAAGGATCAGGTCCAGGTCCGGACCTGATGCAGTATGACTCATACCAATGGTCCATTTCACTACAAAGGAATCTGTTTGGTGGAGTATTAGACTTACTCCTACAACGCTAACTGCACCTGTTCGATTGGCTGTAAAACTTGATAGAAATTACTAAAAATTCTACTCTACTTCACTCGTTATTTTCTTCCACCTGCAAGCGCCAAAACGTGTGAATGCCTGACAAAATAATCTGTTAATTTTCTAATCAGTCCAACATCCGGTCCACCTATTTTTTTCAGGTCCGGTTTTCCTGGACCGGTCCAATAAGAAAACCGGTTTTGTACCGGTACACTGTACCGATACCCAGCCCTACTACATATACATACGTTTCATTTAACGGCAGGGTTCTACGCTAGTATGACAACAAAGAGTGATGTTTTGAAGTTAGTGAACTATCAGCAACAATGTCTATAGACAATAACTGGTCTTCTAAACAACAAATGAGTTCAAAGTAAGGAACAATTCAACATTTCTGCTCAACGTTTCAACGTTTATTTTACATGCTCTACTGATGAGGTAATCTACTGAGACACCACCAGTACTCCACAAACAACTTGTGCAAACTTGTGGCTGCAGCAAAACTACTGCCTGTAGAAGTGGTGTCGCATAAATTGCGAGAATAAAATCTTTGTACAACACCCCAAACGATTGCTCTAACAGGCAGCTACAGCATCTATCGTAACTAATTTATTGCTACACAACAATTTTGACCATGACGAATTGTTCAGGGGTGGGAATCACCTGATATTTGTATAGGATATTTTACAAACAATCGTAATTTGCCAAAGTAGCAGTCAAAACTAAACACATTAGGAAGGACCCTTACGTCCTTCTGACCCATTCCACACTTTCCTGCGCAGTGTGTCATCTCCACATTCATCAGCAACAATTAACAACACAACATGACATGCAACAAACAAACCACATATCATTACAACATGTGACCATGCATTACAATAGTCTAACTATGAACTACTATAGACATGCGACATCAACTGAGTATTGACTTACAAAATTTCACATCAGTCCAACCTTCTGTTTTATCTCTGTGTATAACAGAGTCTTTATCTACTTTCTCAACTGCTGCTGGGTTCAATATACCTCGAGATCTACATCATTTCAGATAAACATTCTAACTTTCACACTTGGTACATCTGAAGGGAACTCTATATTTCTGGACTAAATGCCTGTATATACGTCTGTCTATGTGGCCTTTACGGATCTGGTGTCTGTGGCAGTGTCTGGACCAGTCTTTCCAGCGGTGAGACGTCTGCCGACAGTCGGGACACTGCCTGGGAACCTTCAGTGGGAGGCTTTTCATATTTTCCTTCCGGTTCTGAGTCTGATGGCAGACATGACGTCTCTGTGGCCGTTTCCTGGCGCTCCAGACTTCCTGACAATGAGACCACTCCTCCTCCATCCTGCCTCTCTTTCTGATTGGCTCTTCAAACTTCTCCAACCTTTGCCCTTCAGGGTCATCAGAGTTCCCTAACCTTTGCTCTTCAGAGTCATCAGAGTTCCCTAACCTTTGCTCTTTAGAGTCATCAGAGTTCCCTAACCTTTCCTCATTAAAGTCATCAGAGTTCCCTAACCTTTCCTCATTAAGGTCATCAGAGTTCCCTAACCTTTCCTCATTAAGGTCATCAGAGTTCCCTAACCTTTGCTCTTTAGCGTTCCCTGGTCTTTGCTGCCCCTGACCGACCGCAGGAGGCCTGCAGGGTGCTGATTGGAGCACACAGCTGCTGTCATGCCTTATATGGTCACTGCTGTTTGCTGTCACCAGATCGAGCTCCTGCCTGCCATTGGTGGAGAACATTTGGGACAGGTTCTGCAGACAGGTCATGACCTGGTCCATTTGATCAGTCTCCTCCACTGCTTCTGCAGCTTCCGATGGAACCTCTGATGGAACCTCTGTTACAGCCTTTGATGCAGGCTCCTGAGGAACATTGTCCAGCATACAGCCTGGGCTTGCAGGCTCCTGAGGCTGCACATTTACTGTCCCAATGTTATAGCCTTGGTCTGCAGGCTCCTGAGGCTGTTTGTCTGCAGGCTCCTGAGGCTGCACATTTACTGACCCAATGTTATATCCTGGTTCTGCAGGCTCCTGAGGAACAGTGTTCAATTTGCAGCCTAGGTCTGCAGGCCCCTGAGGCTGTTTGTCTGCAGGCTCCTGAGGAAGGGCATCCTCAGATCCCCAGTTATAGCCTGGTTCTGCAGGCTCCTGGTGCTGTGTGTCCACAGGCTCCAGAATCTCCAGCTTGAATGTTGGATCTTCCTTCTCCGTCACCTCTACAGGTGCGCCCCCCTCCCCCACATCATCACCAGAGGGAAGGTCGCCCCCCTCCCCCACAACGTTACCGGAGGGAGGATCTCCCCCCTCCTCTCCATCGCTTGGTTCGGCCCGGTCCTCGCCGGTGTCGGTGTCGAGCAGGTAGTCCGCCACGAGGTCCCCGAGCGCCAGCAGGCCGACGCGGCGCGCCCCGTGCAGCAGTTCCCGCGCTGTGCGCTCGTCAGACAGGAACAGCTGGGAGGTGTACATGTACTGCAGAAGGGCGGAGAAGGTGGGGGCCCCCATCCACTCCAGGTGGTAGCACTGCTCCCTGTTGCTAGGCAACACGCTGCTGTCGCCGGGCAACAACAGGTGGTGGAAGAACACGCTGTTGGCGGCCAGAACGGCGCGATGGCATCTGCAGGAAAGGGCAAAGGTCATGAGCTCACCGGGGCGAACAGGGCTAGTGGGTAGTGTCTGTC